>NW_017151272.1:183642-233724 GCF_001652005.2 Ceratina calcarata | reverse complement strand
GGAATATATAATAACAAATTCAACGTGCCAACATTGTTTAAGTATATGTATAGCCTATACATCCTTAATCTAATCGCTCTCGAGCAGGGTTTGGACAAGTTTCGGATCAATGGCTCGTTCTCATTTGTTTTTCACGAACGGTACAACCATTCAGTCCTAAGAAGAAATAGAAAATTGATTGATACTTCTGTTTCCCATCTACCACGCTGAGCACCGGTTGCACTCTCGACCGACAGAAGGAAACAGCTGCAAATTATAGCTCGCGCGGAAGAACCTCTACGCCGTTCTGTTATCTGTCCAAAGAAACTACGCAGACGGGGATCCAAAAAGTCGCTAGGCATTAACCGGTCGATTAGCGCGAGGGCCGCGTGCCGGAAGCGAATTCCAGCGAGTTTCTCGCGTTGGACGGTGCTGAATGCTCGCCACTATGCAAATCGGCGGGATGAACGACAACGAGAGAGAGAGAGAGAGAGAGAGAGAGAGAGAGAGAGAGAAGGAAGAACGGACTCGTAACTGCGGCACGTTACACTTAACGGCCGTTACAAGCGCACCGCAGAAAACTACCGTTCGACCCGACCACCCACGAAGGTAGACATTACGGATAGATGCTGATTGATTCGGTAGGGTGAATACGATACTCTTCTCACAGTCGACGAGGCTCGACGGATTAGGCTAATGCACCCTTCCCAACCTTCCATCTCCCTCTCTTCCTATTACGCTCTGACGAACCTATATCGGGGCTAAGTAAGAGTCCATCGACTCTTCGACAAAGCCCCACGGCCGTATTATCGGCCGGCCTGCTGCTCCAGTTATGGTTTTAATACCCCCCGACGTGGGACACCCGAACGCGTGTCTCTCATGTCGCGTAATTGGACATGTACTGTCATTACGACTTTCAGTGTAAACTATTCGTTCTCAGACAATTCCAAGTTTCACGCTAGACCGCGTATGAAGATGTACAGCTAGTAACAACGAAATTGAGCCAGCTACGTGCATGTGTTAGTCTCCCCTAGGGGGTCAAAATTCAAAACGAGTAATAAGTCCACGTCTTATTTTTTCGATGCTTGATCTGACATCGGTACTGTTGACGCGTCAAAATTATGTTAAAATCCAACGGTGCGAAATATCAGTAGTCGATCGTACGTCGCGAGGCTCGTATGATGGTATAAACTTTCGCATGAAAATCCGCGGTCTACGCGTAGCCGACGATAAATCACAGAGCAGGTATTAAGGTGACGCGACGTCACACCCCGTGGAATACCTTTCACCAAATATTATCCAACCCACTTTTCAACGAAACGGCCCGTCTCTCGAGCCCGATTACATCTCGCGTTGTAACGCTTCCACGGCCGAGGCAGACGTACCTACGGCGTGTGATCCTGCGGCGCGTATCTCGCCCGACCCATCTTCGCATCCCCACGATCTAGAAGCGGAACGCGATCCAAGTCACAACCGGACCCCACGGATCGACGATCAACGATCGATTACGCGGCTCGCGGTCGAGCGCGCTCGTGACTGGTCGCGTTACGCTTCCAGGCGTCTGAGAGTAAAACCGACGACGCTTACCTGCCTGCGACGTACGCCGTCACGCTAGACCAGCGGCATATAAAACACAGTGTAGTTGTCTTTTGAACACTCACCTGAAACATAGGAAAACGTACGAGATTAGACGTGACAGGGACGAATTAGAATTGGAATATCTGTACGGAAACGTCCTGACCGAGTGTCGAGACGAGAGAAACGCTGTCGCGCAAATTATACCGGTGAACTTTTACGCGAAGGGGTCAAAGACGGTGCACGAAATTCCACGAGCGAGGAGGGAACGATGGTGGAAACGTGGAGGACGATAGGCAACGCCGGAGGAGACACACGCGCGAGATCCTCTTTTCGACGCTTTTACTACTTCGGTCAGCTCGAGGGAAGCTGGCCGTCAGGTGAGGCTAGGGCCGAGAAACTGTGCGAGCCACGTCATATTTTATCGCCGTCATTACCGGGCCCCCTTTTCAAGCCTGAATGGGGCGTCGTCCCTTTGAGATGCGGGGCACCATCGTGACGAAGCGCAGGGACTCATTACACGATATAATAAAATGCGCCAAAAAGCCAGTTAGTCGACGGCCCTCGATAAAAGCCAGTGGCGTAGGCGCGGAGGAAGAGAGAGAACGAGGATGATCACGGTGAACCTGTATACGTGCGTGTGCGTGAACGGCGAGAGATATCTGTTGGCGCGTGTACGGAGTACGTACACGGTTGCTTTTTAACCGGGGAACGAGCGTAGCGTGGAATTCGTTTATTCACGTTTGAAAAATTATGCAAACAGAATTTTAAAATAATGCAGTGTCGCGCGAGCGTGAGCCCGCGGTGCCTTTGCCCCGGGACAACCCCGATGGAAATGACGACGATACGAGGTTAATTAATTATCCGCGGCGCAGATTTTAAATGGCGACCGCCCCCCGAAAGGGTGATCCTTTTGAGCGCGAAAAAACTTTTTTCCTTCCAATTAATCTCAATTATCGCCTATCGAGAACCTCGCGCGCTCAAGAGTTCCGTCGTTAAATCGGCCAGCGATTTCGGTAGCCTTTACGGATATAAATTAGCCTCGGAACTCGGGAATAATGCGAGAACAGATAAAGAGCCGATCGAATCGGTCGCGGAGGTATACACCGCGAGATAATACGGCATGCCAGGTAACACGGCGGACGGTGTGCACAGTTAATGATAAAAGGCTGCAGAGAATTCCTTATCGAGGCTTTCTAGCAACGCTCGTGGGAGGGGACCGAGCCAGAGGTGCCAGAATCGAGGTAGGTCGACATCGATGTATATTGTCTATAAATTAAGTATATAAAACCGTCGCGGTGTCGGTCTCTTTGATGCCAGATAGGCGGCAAACGCATTTCCTCTATTTACAAGGCTGCCTCGCCTCGGCGAGCTAAAGACAGACGCCCGAGAGAGCACGACTCACCGAGAGAGAGAGAGAGGGAGAGAGAGGCGAGTCGGAGAGCTCGCGATAAGGAGCACTGATTAAGCATTAAGAATTAAACAGGACTGCGCCATAGATTTTGCTCTTGTCGGTGCAACCAGGGAACGTGGCTCGATGGCGGTACGCGCGCACACTGTGTCGGTATTACCTCGTTGCAAGATTTATGCGTCTCGCATATGTAATATTCGCGACCTCGCGAGAACACGCTCTCGCCGATAGACGCGGTTGCCCGGAGACGTGTTATCGGGATCGTTGACGCTGGCTAAATGGAGAACGCCGCCCCTCGCAATCGGCCGCATGAGTATCACCGCGATTCGATCTCAGATCAATAACGTGCCGCGAGCAAAATTCGACTTTCAGATACTTCAGCATGTTTCAAGTATCTCTAAACGCTGCGTACGAATCGAGTAGGATTTTTCAGGGAATTATATGAACCGGGAACGGAACAATAAAATTTAAGTAGTACGAACTTAAATTAGTCAGACATTAGTAAAACATGCATGTTCCAAACGTGCAGCCGGTTTCTACTGAGTCGTGGAGTACGTAGGGAGTTTCAAACGTTTAATTGTAGTTGAAAAATCGTGGAACTGAACCGTAGAGCGAAAGTAGAGTACGATTTCACAATCGCCGACGCGATTTATTAGCCGCATCTCGACGGTGATCTCGATGGCGTGTCGCGATCCACCTACGCGGTCTCCTCGCCTCTCGTCTCGATATCCGCGTGTCGCGAGAGGCGGCTCGCGCCGATATAATACGTCGAAAAAGCGGCAATTTGCCGGGCCGCCGCCAATTATCGACGAGACCGCGCCGGCCACGTGGAATCCTGGTCGTTAGGGTAGTTAACGAGTTCGCCGGCACGTGACACGGGGCGGTCTCCTTCCACCGGACGATTACTATGCCGAAGAGCCGACGAGTGCCAGTCGCGGACTGAGAACCACTGAATGGCACGTCCGGTGGGGACTCGGTTGAACGAAGCAGGGACGAAGGAGACGTCCGTGGAGGCGCAGAGAGGGAAAAGGGAGGCGAAGGACGGAGGGCAAAGGGGTAGGGCTACGCGGGAGGAAGAGCCGCGGCAGTGCCGTGCGAGAATTCCTCCGAGCCCTCTTATATTCACAGATTCGTATTTCTATCGATAATTAAACTAGACCAGCGTTCAAAACGATTTGCAGAATCGTACGTACGTTTCGCTAGAAATAAAATTAATTTCTTTTGACGTGGGATCATGAATTCCTCTGTCAGGTATACGACATTGTAATCTGATCGGCAGGGAAACGTGTGGAACATAGACAACAATTTGAACGACTCGATCAAGGTGCATGGCACGAAGGTTGCGAGTCCCGGGGTAACCGTGAAGAATGGCACTCATCGTGCCCAATTACCACTTTTTACGGGAGGGCGAGGGGACGGTGGTTAGCCGGGAACCGAAAAAATCTCGAAGCGGAGGGAGCTTATCAAGCTCGCTTTTCCCTATCCCGAAGAGTGCTCGGCGCGCGCGCTCCGAGCGGCTTTCGAGAGCGCAGGAAAGAGGATGGCGAGAAGCCGCTGCTGTCGCCGCCGGGAGCGGCAGCGGCGGCGAGTGCGCGCGAGCGAAGGACAAAGAGCGGCGAGGGAAGAGGGAGAGGCGAAGAGTAGTTGTAGAAAAGGCTGATAGATCATGTCGCGAGGGCTGGCGGAGGGCGTCCAGCGGCAGCTGCGTCGGTAACGAGGAACGGCACCAGCGACACCCACCCGGTGCACACATTCGCGGCGCGAGAAGTCCGTCCTCGTGCGTGTCCCGCTTTTTCTTTCTTTTTCACCCTTTTCCCGTCCCTCCGCGGACCGTCTTCCGCGCGGTCTCAGCTATATTTCTTCGTACGTTACCATTTATCTCGTTTCGTCTCTTCCGTTCGGCCGCGAAATCCGTCTATTTCTGTTTCTCCGGTTTCTCGCATTTGCATACGTCTATGGTTCTCTCCTGCTCTGTCGCAGTCTCCTTCAGACACCTCGTGTCTCTCCACGGCTATCTCGCAAGAGACTCGGCCGACGCTCTCTCGCTCTCTCTCTCTTTCTCTCTCTGTGTACGCTCGTTTACAATGTTGCCGCGTCTGATGCCACGGCATCGTCGCCGCCACCGCCACGACGAACCCAGGGGCGTACGCAACCCGTGCGGCAACCCGTTTAGAGCCACTTCACGGGTTCGTCGCGTGCTTCGCGATTCGCAACGCCTGCGTTCGCGCGGCTAATTGAATCGCTCTCTCCGCGGACGATGGATCGTCCCGAGCCGCTTCGGGCCTTCGCCCTCGACCGGCCTCGTCGAGCTTCGCGGAACTTGTCAACGCGTGCGCCGATTCCCGCGGAATCCTCTTCTCGTCTCGACGACGATCGAAAAACGTCTATCGCGCGTGTAACGATCGTTATACTTGCAGACATTCTAAACATATCGCCTAGCCGTGACGCTACAGTACTGGCACTCGACGAAGTCGTGGGCGAGCGGATAACGGTTAAAGTTCATTTACATTTTCCAGCGACGATGACTACACCTCGTCGCTCTTGACACGCACGAGCAATAAAAAATGTAATTGAAAAATTTATTTACCATTTACGCCGTTCCTTCGGGGCTACGGCCGAACGGTAGTTACCGCGGGGGAACCGAGAGACCGTCGATTTCGTGGAGTCTCGCGCACACCGGGCTCCTCTACGTGGGCGTCGCCACTTCGTAACAGTTTATCGGAACACGAAACCACGTTACTCGACTCGATAAATAAATCCGAGGTTTATTTGGGCTCGTCGATAAAGCGGCCGAAACGCGGCACACGTGCACCTTGCATCGTTACCAACACCGGGAACCGCCGGGAAACAATGGGCCACGCCTGTACCGGATCCGCTCCGAAACGATACCTATCCGTTGCATCCGACGCGAACGGAACTCCATAATTCATCGCCGATGGACAACTGATTGGACCGGTCGTAAAGTTATTACTGCTATCCAGAATTTCGGTTTCGCTCCTTAAAAACCGATTTCAAGCCGGAGCGTGCCGTTACAGATTTGATCATGAATCAGCCACGAACCGTCGGTATCGATCGAACGTTTCGTCTAGATCGTTACAATTACTCGGAGTTCGCCCGAGTTCAGAGAACGAGCCGCCGTTCTTGATTCTCGTCGGAGCAGTATCGCGCGATACGGCTCCGTACGTACGTGGGCGCTTCCCGGTCGTGAAGAGGCGAGGAGGAGAGGAGGAATCGCGTTCCTCTCGCGGTGAATGCAACGCGCGCGCCTCGCCTCGTGCCGGATATCCCTCGCGGGACTCCGCCGAGGCACTGAAAGCGGAGCACCAGCTAAATGAGTGCTTTCCACGCTACTGGATGATGGATGAATGCCTACACGTTCGCCGCCGTCGCTAGATAAGGAGACGAATGATTGCTATACGCGGCTGGTTTGCTCTAAACGCGCGCCTGGGGAATTGCTGCCGCCGCCGCCGCCGCCGCTGCTGCTGCTGCTGCTGCGTTGCGTCGCAGCTGCGGACTCGGTAACGCGTACGGAAAGGGTTAAAGAGGGACGGAGACACGGAGAGGGATGAGAAGCGTGTATTATTCCTCTTCGGCTGCATGCGACCGATGTCGCGCAGCGGTGGTAGCCGGTGTCGTTGTTACCACTTATCGCAAAAACTGATCCGACGCGGTACCGAGCCACGCGAGCTGGCCCGTGGAATATGTTAGCGCGGCCGTTTAAGGAAGACCGACGAACCGGCCACGGGGACGTGGCCGCAGAGAAGAGACGGGGAAAAAAGTTGCGGCTTTAAGAAGAATCGCCAACACTTTGGAAACGGAGACGACGAGAGAAACAGGAAACGGGGTGGACCGCCGATCGAGCGGAAGTTCGAGACGAGCCCGCGATCCGGCAAGCTGAAAAGACCGATCTCGAGGATGGCCAACGACGAGGGAAATACAATATTTGTGTTGATGCTGCGAGCCGGTCGGGCTCGGTATTTAAGTTGTGTAAATCCAATATAAACGCCAAACCTGTAATAAATAACCTCTCGGCTAGCCGAGAGAGAAGAGGATCCGGACGCCACCGAGGGAAGAGGATCCGCGCAGCTACGAGGCGGAGAAAGAAGGGCAGAAACGCACGGACGACGACGGTGCGAGAAGGAAGAAGGAGGCACCGAGGTGGAGGTTATATTATACCTGCGCCTTGGGGCCTTCGGGCTTCGCCTTCGAGAACGAGATGAGAAAGCATCGGCTGCTCTCTCCGCCGGAGTCGACGGGAACGAGAGGGGGCGATCCAAGTAGGAGGAACGAAAGGTATCCTCGAAAAAAGAGGGCGGAGGAGTTTTGACCCTTCGCTAACGGGACCCTTCCTCGCTTCTTTCTCGCTTATAACGCGAATCCCTCGACCCTCGGCCCAAATAATAGCGTTTCGACCCGTGGCGGGGCCCACATGGAAACGAGACACCTACGCCGCTCTCGACTCTCGCGCGCCACCGCTCCTAACTCGAACTCGAGCCCTTCTGCGACCCTGCTTCGCCTCCCCCGGTGCCCGACCGTGCGTCCACGACTACTCCAGTTTCTCTGTTACGCAATACGAAATCGCAGGTGCCATTCCTAGACAAGGTCGACGTCGCTCAGAGACCGGCGAACGGAACGCTCCACGAAAATCGGGACGGCCCGACTTACATAATTTCTAAGGACCGCGGTACAGGTGGTGGAACGCGTTCAAACGAATTTCAACGTGTTCTATTTTAAAACCTGGTCGACGAACATCGAGACGAGAGACCAGTTTCGTCGACGGACTCCCGGGCCTAAAAACTGTTTGTTTTCCCGTAGAAATGAATCAATCTTACGGAATATCATTTGCCATAGATCGCCCTGGACAATACGAACTCCGACGGAATATCCAATTAAGAAATTCCTCCTCGGCTGTGTAATCGTTTTACATATTTTCAATCCCGTAAGCGGCTCGAGTCAGCCAGTAAATCACTCTCGGTACCGTTACGTGTCTCAATAAAATAGTATCCAGACCCGACAAAAGGCAAACTCCTGTACATACTCCCGCACCTATCTCCGGAGATCTGTTCTCGGCATCGATCGAGCGGCCAACCTTGACTCGAACACGCGGTTTTCTCGCCTAACCTTGGTCCCGCGGACCGATTTCGCAATTCCGCGTCACGAACGATCCACGGTGCACGGATCGTGGCCCCGCCGCGCGTACTCCCATTAGGCGAGCCCCGAGCCGAGACCGAAGGATCGCAGACCCTCTGTACCCGGCGAAATGCAATTACGCGAAAGCGTACTCGGTGACGGGGACTACGTTTCGGAGCTCCTTTGGAGCGAGACGAGCGTCTAACAACGTCTTCGCGGACCGATTTACTCGATACAAACGTTTGTGAACGATCCTGCGCAGTTTAAAATAAAGTTTTTCCTTCTCTACCTCGGTACCAAGTCTTCTTAAACGTTTCAATTATCGAACTTGCGTGTATCGTTAATCGTTCGTGAAGAAATTTAGCAAAGAGGAAGTGGTCCACTCTGAATTTAACGATGCGCCGATTGATTCCTCGGGGCGGAAACCGGGAATAGAAGCCTCTAGATGTAATTGAGTCGCGGTCGTAAAGAGTGTCTCTTTGTTACCGTGAGAGATGATACAGCCCGACCGCTTTTTCCCGAGCTCCATTATCGATATGTAGCCCCGGCCCGGCCGGTTTGCAGCTCGTTTTTATTCCATGTTTAGAGATAGGCGGCCGGGCCGCCGTTGCTTTTCATCCGGCGCGATCTGCATCGAAAGGCGGCACTCGATCAAAGATAATGAGGAAAGCCAACGGCAGAGAAAGAGAGAAATATGGAGTCCACTTCGTCAAGTCGGGATTTATCGCGACGGCATCGCGGAACTCCGCGTATTTCCTACGGTTCAACCGACGATTTAACGAAACTGAAAAGAGTGCCTCTTCTTCCTCTGCGTACGCAGCGCGCCGTAATCGATTTGCGGGAGAACCGGCAGCCAGTCTGGTTCTTCCCGATCTCAGATTAATTTCAGTCCATTGAAAATCAGACTCGTTTGCTCTGTACACGTAGTCTCGTTTAAATCACCGTATTCGTTGTTCAAATCAATATCGCTGCCAAAGTGAAACGGTGAACTCTTCAAACGATCTGAAATCTTTTCTCAATGCGATTTCGACGAAACCTGGTGACGAAGGCGAAGATGGAGAGCAACGTTTGAACCACGTTTCGCGGGATCTCTGGGGCATGGCGTCTGGGACGATGAAATGACTGGTGGCCAAGGTTAACGGCGCTGAGGCAGCATCGCTTCTGCCAAACGAGCAGCGAACAGCAACAATGGCCGTGTAGCAGCACGACCATCGAGGCGTCCCTCGAGCACCTTTTGCACCACTGATGTACAAGCTAGGCAGGAGGCTAGCGTAGGGACCACTACTGCTCGTTGGTAATTACCCGTCGTAAATCGTGCCGTTCACCGAGGTCGCTCCCTCGAGTAACAAGGCGGTCAACTTTGAAGACGACGACTCGGAGCCGCGGTAGAATAAGAAGTGCGGTCGCGAGAATAAATTTTCGATATGCTCCCTCCCGCGAGTTTATCGGATTCGAGTTCACAAAGGGTCTACCCGTGACCGTAGCTGGTTCTTTTAATCGAGATCACGGGAACCGGAGACGAGTCGTCCAGACAGGGAATAAATCGCGGGACAACGAGCACGAGGGACCGCGTGAAATCGATTTTTAATCAGTGGACGCGTATCAGTTTCTGAGAAACTTCAAATAGAGACACGTACATATCTGCGTTTTCATAGAGCGCGGAAAAGCGGCCAAAAACGTGTGGGGCCGACGCGGTCCACACGTATCCGGCAACGTTTCGCGGCGATGTTTCGGCGCGATTACGCCTGTTAATGGCGCGGCGTTATGGCGTCATACGGCTCTCCCGCGAGAGCGAAGCGAGAAGAGAGGCTGCTGCTGGCTGCATAACGAAAAGTGCGAAGGCACCAAAGTTACAAGAGGATAAAAGGATGCACGCCTCGAGCTTTTACGGGCGGCCGATGCTCGAGCGGCCGCGGAACGGAGACGGGGCGAGGGGCCCGGAGAAGAGGAACGAGAGAGAGGGGACGACACGCATTATCTAAATGCGCGACACTCTACCGCTGTACGCTTCGCGCTCTCTCGTGGTACCCGTCGCCTCCGCCCCCGCCTCCGCGCCCTGCGCCGCCAGAAGCTACCAGATTTCCTCCTCCTTTTTTTTTTTTTTACTTGTCGTACCCTCTTACGCCGCCGAGACTCTCTAAGTACCGCGTGTTCCGAGTGCTGTCCAACCATCGTCAAGTGGACAATCTCTTCGGGAGTCGTCCTCCGGTTTGGGAGTGCGAGTATATGTGCGTAGGCACTCGGCGTGCGTCTCCCTTGTTCACGGTTCCTCTGATGGTTCGCGGGGAATAACGCAATCGATGCGAGGATTACGCGAGGCGCCCGAATTTCGAACATGTCGAAGGAACCGTATCACGGTTCGACGGAGAACGCTCTTATCCCGCAATCTACCGTCTCAATCCGCCCTCGGCCCAGCTGTCGAAGGAGCACCTGTCCCCGATCAGATCGAGAAATCGACGAATCTGCTCGATTCGAATCTACACCTCGGCGGCTGACAAAAAGTCAGCTATTTTCGTGAGAATTCGTAATTAGCCACGGTGAAAGGACAAATTAGACTGACATCAGCTGCCACGTTCATAATGTACAGAGTGAGACGATAAGAAACATTTTTCGATCACTGATACCGTCACAGAGTCTCGCATAAATACGTTTCGACGCGTCAAAACTCGAGGACACGTTTGTTCAATGACTTCTGTCGTGCAACGAGTTCATACATATTTTAACAAAAGTATTAAACGAGTCATTGTCCGATACGAAACTCGACCCACCCCGTAGATGCCTGTCGTTTCTCTCATTCGAAATGCAGCACGGTGCCGCATCGGATCACGGAAAGGTGTCGAAATTGGCGACGCAGCTGCAGGTAAACTCGGAGGCCGCCGGGCAAAATATCAACGATTGCTCGTAAATTACGACGGCCGGACGAAAAACATGGACCGAGAATTCTTTCGCGTTCCTACGAGCTACACGCGATTCCTTATCGATAAAAGCTACAATGCACCTCGTTCGCGAGGCGAGATACGCGAGTTACGTAAGGGACGGAGAGTTTGCAAATTATCGGAGCGCGGAGTACGAAAAAGGGGATCACGGCGATCTCTCTCCTTTTTTTTTCACCGCGCAGCACGACGGCGTTACAGTAATTTCTTAACTGCTTTTTGCAGAGATGCTGCCATATAGAGGGAGAGACAACAGCGGCGAAATACCGGCCGAACAGTCGCAAATGACTACTCGACGTTTTCGCGATAATGACGTAACAACGTTCGTCGACGACTAATTGGGATGTTTCAGCGCGCGCGGCGTTCGACGAATACAGGAAGCGCAATTGACGCGAAGCGATACCGCCGCCCCTCGGCGAGAGAAAGAGAGACGGTGGCGAAAAGAGAACGAGAGAAGGAGAGGAACACGGAGCAAGGAGGAGGGATCGATTCGCTTATCCGGCCGCGAATATCCACGCGAATATACTTAATTGAGGCAGCACTCGATTCAAGGACCCGATAACACGGGTCGAATCAAACGGTCGAATGCAATCGAACGGAAATCAAAAACCTGCATCGGCCACGCTCTCTTTGCGAACCGACAGGGAAAACGCGGCTGAAGATTATTGATTCACCACCTACTCCATTATACGCCGCTTCCTCTTTTTCTCTCCGTCTCTCCCCCGGCCCTCGTCATTTCTCTTTCTCTCTCTCTCTCTCTCTACCTTTCTCTCACTCTGTGTACTTTATATCGCTGATTAGACCCCGGCCCGGAATCAGACGCCGGGTACTCGTCTTCGACGTCGATAGCACTCACCGGCCGGGCGCTCTCGTCGAGAATCTTTGAGAACGAGCTCTCGCAGATTCTCGCCGATCTTTGCGACGCTACCGGCTCGTTACGAATATTGCCTCTGTTTCGTATCTGATTTGCAACGGTCACATCTTCCGGGCCCGGTAGAGTGGACGCGATTCGGTTCTAGGGACGAGAGACGCAGATCGAGACACATGGGATAGGTTTTGGCTGGAATTTGGTCAGCTCGGTCGGTGTTCCGGGAAGCGAGAATCGTCCGAATCGGAGCGAGAGTGCTCCAAAGACCGAGAGAAGACGCGAGAAAGAGCGAGCAGAGGAGGCCAGTTAAGGACGGTCGGACGAGGAGCAAGGCAGCAGCGGGAAGCGAACAGAGGGAAGCAGAGAGAGGGTCGGGAGAGAAGACCGAGGGACCGGAGAGACAATGACACGCATACCGTGCCCGGTTCTATAGGGGAATGCAAATAACAGGAGGCGGCGATGTTTTCGAGCTGGCTAGTAAGCCTCGGCGGAGGGAAGAAAGAGAGAGAGAGAGAGAGACGGGAACGTGTTTCACCGATGGTTAGCGTCAAATATTTGGTGCGTGCGCGAGGTATGGCAACGCCGCGCACTCTGAGGGCCTCCGTCTCCTCCTCCGAGTTTCGCCGACAGCTTCTCTGCCGCCTCCACCGCTCCTGACGGCCGCGCTGCTGCGATACACGCCGAGTGCGATAGCGTCACGCCACGCAAACTAATTAATTAGTTGCTTTTCTAACACCGAGGCTAACTGGCGAATGCCAAGCCACGACCTTTCCCCGTGACAAAGCTTTTCCCGCGTGCACTACCTTCGATCCATCGATACCCAGCCGCGGTTACACGCAAACTCCTCCGATCCATAGTTACGAGCGAGTTTCAATTTGATCAACGGTCTCTTGGACGGTTCCGAGTCGGGGAAGCATTAACGAGCGATTACCATTCCGCGCACGACCCCAAAACGAAAACTGACGCGGGAACGGGGAATAAAACGTCGATGTCTCTCCCCGGGGGTAGCCGTTTTTGATGCAATCTGACGTAATAAAAGTTGAAACGAACGACGGAACGGAACGGTTAACGTCACGCGCGCATATCATCATCGTGGAAAAATGCGGCGGGACGCAGATTTCGTGGATAGATTTCAAGGATCCCCGTCGCCGTGTCCCGTCGTTCCCCGTCGCTACCCATTCGTATGCGTTACGGTTCGCAAAAAGTTCTGCTGGAAGTGGCAAGTTCCTTTGTAAACTGGTGGAGTCGCTCTTTAGGATTCCTGCCCCTCCTTGGACACTTTGCCGGCCGCCTCCATAAACGGAGTAGTAGTACGCTCGCATAGTCGACCCGTTTCCTGTCATTAGCGCATTGAAGGCTCGCCGGCGATCCTAGCCTGCCCATCGGGATCGACGAACCCGATTTCACCCGGGCGAATCGGCCACGACGACGACGACGACGAATTTCACGGGGTCAACGTTTCCCGAGAACTCGTCCGATTTCAACCTTGATCCTCGTAATTGCCAACCGTTCCGAAGAAACGCATACCTCTCCCGCTTATTAGCATTAAACGCGTGGGTCTATCGCGTAAAACGAAGCTTTTTCTGAGCCCTATAGCGTCTGGTTTCGAACCACGTGCCGGGTGCCGGGGCTCGGCAAAAACCCGGCAAGGAAATGCGCGCGAACCGTGTGCGCGCACCAGAAATACCGAGGGACAAACGATACGAACAAATTGCGGGTAGCACCGATGCCATTAAAGGAGCGAAAGCGGCAAAAATGCGCGCTGCTCGCCCGGCTCTATCCCTCTCGCACTCTACGCGTTCAACGGAGGGAACAACCGTTCCGTGGAACCCCTCGCCGCGTTGGCTTTCACAATTTGTTTCCTCCGCCCCGCAGACAAGAACACGGGTAATGACACGCGGAATCCACCGGGCTACGTAATCTCGCGTCGTTATCATCTGTTTAGGGAAATAAGCGGATGAAGAAGTGCCGATCGTTATCCCGCTGCCTGTTCCGAGTCACTGACGTTCGCATCTACATGAGAATCGCCGAGGCACACGTGACTCTCACTATTTCAACCCTTCGACGTCGATTATATTTGTATTCCATTTGACGTATCTATTCTGCAAGGTCGAGAGCTCTATAGACGATGGATTTATTAATATCGACCGTTAAAACGAAGTATCCCCTCACTCGATTCGATGTATCCATGATTGTAAAAGCTACGAGGATTCGCGTGATTGAGGAAGGATCGGATTCCTGAGGATTGGAATCACGGAAGCTTGGCGCCGACGCGCGAAGGGCGGGACAGAAGGGCGCGGCCAACGGCCGTTCTCCCAATTTCGCGGGGTGCGCCACGGAACGAGATGGGTGCCCGTTGCAGCGCAAGGACCCCCTCAATTATCGGACGTCGGTGATTTAAGGCGAGAACGGCCTCGTGTAGGAGGCCGATGGGTTTTCGCGCACCGGGCCTAACGGCGGTAATCAACGCGTTCAAGATTAACGAGATGCTAAAACGAGCGTACGTACCACCTCGTGCCGCGTCTCGGTTATGAATAAATCAATATCGATAAACCGCGTAAGCCGCGTTACGTATTCGTAATAAGCTCGGAGGATTTATGCGACGGCGGCAACCAAGCGCACGGCGAGAGAGGTTTCTCTCTCGATTTCCTCGACTTCCTGCTGGCAACGCATCGACCGATCAATTTATTTCGCTAACACCGCATTCGGGACCCGGGAACGCGAATCTCAAGAACTTTTGATCTCTCGGGCCAATCGTCGACTTGTACCACGCGAGACCCGTCGAACGACTATTACCCAAGCCTTCCAACTGTGTGTACGACGAGGAAAATGAACACGATCGGACGATCACGGCGTTCGGTGTAATTATAATTACCGAGTCGGGTGTAATTACGCTCGCTGGTAGTACGTTCGTGCGGATGCATTAATGTCTCGTATTTCAATTCGTTAGGAGCTCGTTCTTCCGGAGGAAACCGAAAACTAGTCTTCTTTTGCTGGAAATAATTTTCGAAACACCCCTTATGCCAACAGCGAATTGATCACACACCGTATCTCCGATCTAGCGCAATAATTAACGCCACGAGGACGTTCGCTCCTCCGCGAGATATCGAAACAGAGTAGACACGCTGCTCCGAAACTCCCACGAGCCGAGGAACGAAGAGAACTTCTGCCGACGAAAACGGTAATTCGATCTAATTAGACGTCGGAAGGTTTCGCCTGTCAGCTTTATTAACGGATGGATTTTCTCGTTTGTCAGACGGCGGTGAATTAACACGCGTGTAAACGATTATCTCTGCCGGCCTACGAGGCTCCGAATCGGTCTGTGAATTAACAAATTGCTGCTCTAAACGTTCTAGGTATAGAAAAAGGAACTCGCTCGAGCCGACTCTATCCGGACCGTGAATGGGTAATGGTTGCGCCTGTCGCGAATTCAATGACGCCAGAATTAACTAAACGAGCGGTCGCGTCGTCGACCACGTGGAAATCAAAAATCCTCTGATCCGACGGAACGTCATATGACGGCCGATGCACCCGTCCAACTCGTAGGAAAAATCATCATCGAAGGCTGTACGGGGTAAATTACGACGGTGAATCGACAGCAGGTTTAATTGAAAAAGATAACGCCGGTAATTGGGCACGATTAATATTCATTTGCAACGTAGGCGCATCGAGGATCTGGCCAAGGCTGAGCAAGACGGAGAAGAAGAATCGTCGCCTGCCTCCTTTCGGGCTTCGAGGCTTAACTGGGCCGTAAAAAATTACCGTATCACCTTACGTTTCACCTCCTCGCCATGACTCCGAACGTTATCACACGATACCAATCGATAATTAACAAATACTCGACGGTGATTATCCTGGTCTAATTACTGGCATTATTAATATCGTTTATTCCACGCAGAACCGTAAAAAATTACCAACGATGGCAAAGGGCGAGACACACACAGCGCTTCGGCTGTTATTAAGCAAGATTAACCCGTGTTAGCAGTCACGGTAGCGTGAGGATTCTTCACGCTACCTCGGCTCGTTCCACTCGTCTCTCTACCGGGTGTCCGCGAACAAACACTTGCCCACGCTTGTTTTCCCTCCCGCGTGACCCAAGTATGCGTGCATCCTCGAAGGGATAGAGATTACTTCGACGAAAGCTCCCGTCGAGATAACGGCGTGAGAGTTTCGTTGCCTCACAGACGATAACACCGGAAGGTATGCGTAAACAGTAGCTACTGGTTTTCGATAACGGCGACACGAGGGTGGCGAACACTGTATATACCAACGAATAAACAACGGGCAGAGAACACGCGTGTTGTTACCACCGTGTCAGTTCCGCTGGCTGATTGTGAGAACCAGAATCGCCAGGTGTCTCGGTTTTCAATTACGATATTGAAAAGGGAATAGACGGTGTATTATGATATCCACGGGTTGACGGATAAATCGCTGTCTCTCGATGCGTTTCACGTCGTCGATTAGAATAGAAATGCTATCCATTTTCAGCTCTATAACCGGTCTGTCAACGGGAGACACTAATTACGTTATAAAACTATCGAGCCAAGGAATCATAGCGTAATTGCTAATTGCAAAATCGATAACGATCCTGTCAGAGACATGTCCTGGATCATACTGTATGAAAGAACAGTACCGACGATGACGATGAACGAAATAATTCATCGATTATTTCTGAAGTATTCGAGATAGAAAAAATTTTATACGACTTCTTTTTGCAGATGATACTAGTTCCTATAACTTTTGTTTGAAGCATTTTTCAAAATTTTGACAAAAAAAAATTTTTTTATTTTTCCGAGATTTTTCCAAGGGGTACCCCTTCAGATTTCGTGAAATTTTCGTTTTTTGCCAATAACTTCCAAACCGTAGGATCTACGAGAAAATTGCATCGGACCTTTCTTGTAGAGGACGACGAGATCTACAATTTCCATGTAAAATTATTGCGCTAGCATCAATAGTTTACGAGTAATTTGCAAAAAACTGTTTTTTCGTTTTTCGTCAATAACTCGTAAACTATTGATGCTAGCGCAATAATTTTACATGGAAATTGTAGATCTCGTCGTCCTCTACAAGAAAGGTCCTATGCAATTTTCCCGTAAGTACAACGGTTTAGAAGTTATTGAGGAAAAACGAAATTTTTTTCCAAAAGTTCGCCGTTTCGAGGCTGGGATGGTCGGATTTTGTCAACATCGATAAAATGCCAAATAATCATATGTAACTTGTTAAATACTTGAGTTAGAAGAAAAATTCATAGAATCTTTCTTGTTGAGGATGTCAGGGCTTATAATTTCTGTATACAATGCCTTCCGCCAGCGTCAATAGTTAATTGGATATTTCCTTCTATACTTCTCTCTATACATCTCGGTCATAGTTTTCACCTTAAACGCTCGTATGTTAATTACAACCCGCTTAATTATGCATCGCCAGCCTCGATTTTGGCTCACGTAGAAGCAGGGAATCGCGTAGTCACCGATTCGTGGATAATAAAACAATGGGCGGTTTCGTCGAAAACTAACAAGGGCCAGGACACGTTTTTTTTTTCTTTTTTTTTGGAACCCGAGAAACAATAACCGAAAACCTGCCGACTGGTCCTCGGTTCACTGAATGAATAAAGTAAACGTGTCTAGAGGATTCCCGTTGCTGGTGGAAGAGAGAAAGAGGAGACGGTCGGGACCCGGGCCCGGAGGGAATGTGGACTCTCGAAAGGGCGTTTCGTCCCGATCCGATGGAACGAAAAAGGGAGACGGGGCCCGGTTGCCAAGGGCTATAATAATAACTAACCTGAGAGGTTGCGTTAAACGCCACATTAGTCACATCCGATAATGATAAAGCCGTGGCCGGGCAGCCAGTTCGCTGGACAGACACAGCCAGACCAACCGCGTGCACACGCGTGCGTGCGTCCCTTGACGACTGACCTAGGCGAGTCGAACACGCGAACCGAACATCCAGATTCGATTCATTACAGCGAGATTTGTCAAAACTGTAACGCGCTGAGATCGGCGATCGTCGAAATTAAATGTTGAAGAATTCCTATCGATCTACCAGGGAATCTCAAAAGAGGAGGCAACGAATAAGTATCCGGAGGCTGCCGTAGAAACCCGGTCTCGATTCCGGGGCGAGGTAATCGACAAAGAGGCGACTGTGCAACACCAGTCACGGTTAGCCACGAAGGGCTTGGACGGTCGAGACGATTCGAGTCTGTGGCCGTTTCAACGATGCCCGGTGTGCGACCACGGCCACGGGGCACGCGTCCTACGTGCTCGATAACAATGATAGCGTTGTCTTGGCCCCCAGCCTGCGTCGAGCACGTTTATCAACGGAATTTAGACGGAAATTGCCGTGCGACGACAAAACCAGAAACCGGAGCGACATAAATTCGACGAACCATGATCGAGCGAGCAGAGTACGTGAGTCTCAATCCCACGAAGGACCAAGCGGAAAGAGATGTGAGGGAATGATTGGAAAAGAGCACGCATGGACAGAGGAAAGGAAGCGAGAGCCAAAGTCTCGATCGAGCATGCAGAAAAGCAGCGCAATCTCGTTTTGACGTAAGTATAAAGCCGGCACTCCGGAGGCGCAGGGCACTCTTAATTAGAGCCATCGTCGACTGTTTCCCGGTAATCGGAAAGAGGCATCGGCGAAAGATGGGAGAATCCGCGAGGGAAGGCAAAGAGCCAGATGCTACTCGCGCTCGGTGGTAATTATGTAATTCGCCGCGGCAATTACCAAAGTTTTAATTACCGTGAGCCGTGAGCGACTCCGCAATAATATCATTATTCTCGGACACAGCGTCGTCGCGGCGACGACATTAGCATTCGAATCGACGAAGCCCGATCGTAACGAGGCTGACAAACGTCGACGGGGCAAAAACCGGAACGGCTCGGCGAATTTCGTGAAAAAACGAAGGGAACGGGTGTAAAAGAGGAGCGCGCCGGAGCCTTTTTAAACGCTCGCTCTTTCCGAGGGCCGTCCATTTATGAATATGTATCCGAAGCGTGGAAAGGCAGGTGCGAAGTTTCGCGGAGCCTTCTTCCTGCTACGCAATTCGCCCCTTAATGGCCACTCTCTCACTATTATCTACGCCCCAAAAAGCCCTACGCGCTCCCTCCTGCCCGTCCACGTTTAGCCTCGTCCTCCGGTTCACTCGGACAAGCCGGAGAGACGGGCCGTAGGTATAGTGCTTCTGAGCACCAGGGACTAATAGCGACCATATCGGTTGGCCATCGGAACACGCGCTTCGAGAGCGCCTACACGTACCGTCCCCTCGGCCCTTCTGCCCTCGAGAATATTGCTAAATTTCGCCAATAGCTCTTATCGTCGCCCAAAAGCCCGTCCCACCACCCGAAGCCACGAGACTCGATCATCTCGGCCGAATAGAACCGTGCATAGCCCGAGCCGAGCATCGATAAACAATCTCAAACGACCGGTTTTGGGAGATTCTCTTTTTGCTCGCGGTTTAAAGTTGGCAAAAACGGGCCAGTTCGATTTCAATATCCCGGCTAGGCGGGGTATTAAGACGCCGCACGCTCTCGTATTGACACTCCCTTTTAATTAAGCCGCGAACGATGGGAGCGTAATCACCTGGACGGCGGCGCATAATGACTCCGCGACGTGCAAACGAATATTACCACGGCGATAATTACAACCGTCGGGAATAATAACGTTCGGCTGGGTATTAATACCGAAAACCCGATTAAACGCGAATTTATAATGGAACCGCGTGCCGCGCTAAGCGAGGGCTCTCGTCGCCTGTTTCAAGCGACAAACATACCGTGCGAAACCGAGCATAACGGCAATCACGTTTTTTCCCTCGTCCAACCGATCCACGTACAAAGTCAATAAATGTCAGTTCTAATCTCATCGCTCATCCTACGGTAGCAACATTGAAAACCTATATTTTTATTTGTCGAAGTATAATTCGGCAATTCCATGAAACAAACTTTTACTTTTTATTTTTTTAAACTCACTGTCGGAGTTAAAAGAGAGATCGAATGGTGCATTTACGGCGATTTACGGTTGATGAAGGTGTAAACCTAGAGCGAGCCAATTTATAGAATCAACGAGTTTAGTCGTTGAATTTCGTGCGAATTCCAGTAAGCGGTCGGCTGTCACGTGACGCGGCGACAGGTAGAACGGACCGAAGAGAGCCGCCGCGAAATAGGGGTTCGAGTCACGCGACCGCGAAAGCAACCCCTGAAAACGTACCCACCCTCTCACCGCTACGGAGCTCTTGCGACTTAAGACGATCATTAATTAAAGACGACCGAGTCGTCATCTTCGCGTCACTATGTATCACGGTTGCTGCTCCCGGGTAATTGGTCCTTGTCGGGAAAGTTCAGACTCACCGAAAGTCCAAAGAGACCAACGATCGTTCTTCTGCGCTCAAGGAAATTTATAAATATTTCATCGAAATCTTCGAAACACGCTTCATCGATTCTTGCTATACTCGGGGCTATAAATACGGCGTGAAACGTGTTTCCAGATCGTACTCTAGTTCCACAGGCAACGTGTTCTACGTGACACAGAATTCTTCCTCGTCAGAGACCGACTGACAACGGGGCAATAACAATAACGTCGAAATGAAATCGTTGAGGTGGTCGGTAGGGATTCCGCGAAGGCACGCGGTGAAGGGTTAAACCCGTACGCATTCACGACGTATCCCGCGTTTCTTTATCTTACCACCGGTATGTAACGCGCATCGAGACACGGGAACGTTTGAGCGCGACGACGTGCACGGGTTCATCGATTTTTCGCACATTCAGTTTTAATGGATCCCAGGCTTCTACCATAAACTCTCTGTGTAAAGAAGCGACAGAGGAGATTTATATTCGCGCAACGTGGGACACATTGTCGCCCGGTTTTTCGAAAAAGAAAAGGGATCGCCCTGACGAGCTGCTCTATAAATATTAATTCCTCGCCTCTCGCGATTTTGTTCGCAGTGTCTCGCGTAGAGAAACGGAGTTAATTTCTGCCCCCCTGGTAGACCGTTTAGAAAGCTGGTGTGGGCGAACGCGCGGGAATCGGTCGTGAATTAAAAGGATCGTCGGGCGTGGTCGTCGCGACTGTTAATCTCGGTAAGGAAAATAATGCCAAGTACTTAAAAGCGACTGCGAGGGCATCGAGGCCAATGGGTCTCCGCGATGTGGTTCGCTCGCGTAGCAGGCAAACTTTGATCGAGTGAGTTCGCTAAGTAGGGTATAGAACGAGGAAAAGGTAAAAGTTTTATCGGTCCGAGAATCGGTGCGAGATATCGTTGAACGAGTGTCAAACTCGGTTTAGCCTCGTCGTCGCGTCGAGCTATCTTGGCCATCGACCAGACACCGAGTTAATCGTCGCGATTCGCGTTGCCCCCCCACGAGTGCACAATTGCCGGCGGAATTTCGAGGAATCAGATGCACCGCTCGGATAAGAGGAGCGATCGCGCTAGGAAATTGACCGTCGACATGCACCGTTAAGAAATAAATATTAAACAACACGACGAAAGCTCACGGGTCGGTGACAAAGGGACATAATGAAGCGGCGGGAAACGCGAGCTGCTAGACAATAACAGGGAACGCGGAACGGAGAAAGAGAGGCAATTGCGGTGAAACAATAAGAAGCGACGAATTCTAATGCGTTTCTTTTTCGTTTTTCCTCTATCTTCCTCCTCCTCCTTCTTCTTCTTCTTCTTCTTTTCCGTTCCACCGGGAATTTTTTCCTTTTGGTCAACCACAGGAGTGGCCTAGCGTGACGTCACTTTTTTGCAGCCTGCTCATAATAGCACAGCTTACCAGCTATTACCGCGGCTGGCACGCCCCTCTCATCGTTCACCACCACGCTAATACATTTCTCTTCTCTCCGCTGCCCCTCTCCCTCTCGTTTGCTCTCTTTCACCTCTTTAGCTCGAGCCACACACGCGCCTTATGCCAGTGACACGACCTCGCGCACGATTATAGCTTTTCCCGCGGATCGCACGAGCACCAACGCAACGTCGGGCCGCAGTCGCGCTTTCCCCCGCGACTTCCTACGTTTAATGGCCCGATAAATACGTATCTCCCCGCGCGGTGCATTCAGACAAAACGAGGATGCTCGCAGATTTTTCAATGGAAACGCGCGGGCGGAGAGGAGAAACGAGAACCGATGGGGCGCGAGCGCATCGCGGCCTTACGTAATTAACGGCAGGAACGGGTCGAATGGAATTTTTGTATGTACACACACGCGCGCGCGCGCGCGCGGCGGTGACGCGTTTATTAACCGCAAGAATTAAACGTGAATGATTGAAACGTAATTCGTCGGAATTGAACGCGGCGCGCGGCGAAATAGTTTCAACCGGATTGATTTAGTTTTCCGGGAACGCGTATAAAAACAGCTCCGGTAGAACGCGCGTGTCGAGGACCGTTTAAACGGATTGATGCCACTCGGCCGATTGCTCGTTCGTCCCGCGACGCTGAATATAATTTCACCGGTACTGGTATCGACACCGCGCGGCGTGTAATTTTCAATGGGACCGGGGGGGGAGAAAAAAAAAATAGATGAAAAAAGGAGAGCAGCGAGGAGAGAATAAAAAGCCGACGCGCGCGCGCAATTTCACAGTTATTAAGCAAGTAGTTACGTGACTAATGACTTAAACTTTAAACGACCGCACGGATAATCCGTCCGCTAGTTAGGGAAATTTCTTTCTGCCCGTATTTTACCCCTTCCACCGTTTTCCCACCAACCACCCCCCCCCCACCGTTTTCTTTTTTCCTTTTCCTTCCCGGCCCCCTCCTACCGCGGCGTTTCCTTTTTTTCTCTCTCTCCACTTCTTCCTCTGATCTTGAAACCCGGCAGCCGACGACCCCCGCGCTAACCGGCGGGACGAGGAGAGAGACCGAGAGCACGAGGGAAAACTTGTTCGGTAGTTAGAGTCCGCGAGGCAACGCTTTTCGTTACACGAAACTTCTCTCTCCGCGTCTCTTTCTCCGTTTCCCTGGGTTCTCGCGGCAACAAAAAGAATCCGCTCTTGCATGGTATACGCGCTGCGCGTTTTTTCACCGCCCGCGACCCCTTCCGCAAAACTGTTTAAAGCCACCAGGCAGAATATTTTAATTGGAAGATCGTCCCGATTGCGTTACCGGCCGGTTATATACACGCACACGTCTATACACGTAATCATTTCTCACGCGGTGTATCTGCGATTCTCGCGAACGAAGTGGACACCGGTTCCCCCTTCGGCGACGCCGTAGACCCCGCGAAACGTTGTTATTTCCCCGGGCAACAATGATCTCGCTGGCTACGCGTTACCCGGGTTTTTCACCGAGGCGACGAAATTATTCGAGCGGTATCAAACGTCGCGCGCCTTTATCTCGACTCACAAAGAGAGCAAACGAGCACGGGTTCCTTTAAAAAATAAATCGCCGCAAAAGGGACGGAGCTTTTGACGCGATCGGAATCGTTTCACCGGATCGAAAGGGCTCGGTTCTGCGTGAATTTTTCGAGATAATGAGTCGGCAAGCTCGCGATACCAAGTCGTGATCGAACCCGCCGAATCGATTCGATACGCGAAGCGTTCGAGGTGCAAACGAGGCGGACAGCGTTGTTTCTATTCGCGGAGCTTCGGGAGGAAAGGCTACGACTCCAAGATAAACAGCGATACGCGGTCTTTCATTGTTCGCTCGCGGAGATACCTTTCACGGATTAAGAAACACGACATGCTACTTAATAGTAATCCAATAAATCAGCCGGCTACGCGGCTCACTTTACGCTTATGGAAGAAGGTGATGAAAATCGCGGTAGGCAGTGTGACTCGAAGTTCGCTAAAACGCTATTCAGAAGAGAACTTATGAACTCTGTAGGTCGGTGAAAAAGTGGAGCGACCGATAACGAGTTTCGAACGATCGACCTATTCCAGAATCGCGGAGGGAACGACGGAGGAGCTGCGGCTGCGTTACCAGCCGCACAATAAATTCCTTCAAACGTAATCCGCGCGACACACAAGGTTTTCCACCGTACTATATCTACTTCTCAAGGTGAATGATGCAAATGCCAATGCGGTCGACGGTCTCAGCCTGCGTACGCTTGTTGCATCCGTTCACTTCTCTCCAGTCCGATTCAATAAACAAACAACAAACAACATTTTTATCTCCTCCAGATGCATCCGTTCGAGGTTCCATCGACTGTTTTACGATGTCCCGAGCTCTACGCATCTTATTAATTCTCTCATACTGTAATCCGACGCTTGTCAAATAAGAAATAAACACGTTTCTTCGGATCGATCAGAGTTCTTTTCATTAGCCCACCTTCCTAATGACTTAATCTCCGTCCCGAAGATAATAAACGCATAGTTTCCATTTACGTGCAACCCCCCTTCATCCCGACTCTCGCCTAATCATTGTTTAAAGCCGTTTCCGAGACGGGTCCGACACGATCGCGTACACGTATACTACCTGCTTTCCCGGAGACCCTTTCTCGCCGGTAGAGAGTGATCGATCATGCTTCCCGACAGCTGCGCTATCGCCTCGAATTCCTGAGGTCGCGACAGCCCCTTAAACCTCGTCTCTTGTCGCGCTTCGAACCCGCTTCAAGTTCACGCGATATCTAACCGAAAGCTGTTTCCATTCGGAAATACTACGAACTTATGCAGAGTGAGTCAATGAGAAGTACGTAGAATAACTCGTTATTTAATGACTTTATCCAAACGAGTTGTGAACGAATCGATTATATGACAGAGAGATCGTTAAATGACTCGATTTGAGATTGATATCTATGTCGAGCTGTCGAACAAAATCAACGACCAGTGGATAATTTAAAATACACAGTACCGAGGAGCCTGTATATCAATTACCCGATTTTCTTAATATTAAAGATACTTCATGAATTGAGTTCTTGCAACTCGGGTTTGGCCATCGATGCGACGTCGGATAAAACTTCGGTAGAATTCTTTCCGAAACACCCACTAGCACCTGAGATCCGTGGCCGGTTTTCACCCACCTGCCCTCGTAAAAACTGTGCTTTATGATTTCCTGAAACTGACCGGTCCCCTTTCCCTGGTTCGACCTCGCCATTCAAGAGAGCTGCACCGAGTCGCGAGACGTAACACCGTGACGGGATCGAACGAAGCAGGGATCATTGTTGCGATATCCCATGGGTACAATTTAATAGTCGTACGAATGGCCATCGAGGAGCTTTGAAAATCGCGTGTTCTCGTTAAGAAGGATCTTTCCCGGGAACGTCTCCTTCGTCGAATTCAAAGGGACTATTATTCCGGTTATTACATATCGAGTGGACTCGTTCTGTACTATCACTCGGCTCTGAAATAGAAAAATCAGACCGCGATTACGGCTTCCGTCGTGTTTTCTATTTGAAGATCGTTGCTCTCGCGGCTGTCTCATCTCGCGTCTTTTCAAAGGGAGAAGTGGAACCGCCTCTTGGTGCCCAAAACCGTGCGCCGCGCTATAAACTTCCTGCGGTAAGGGGCTTAAAATAACCACGTGGAGAAATAAGAAGCAGAAAGGGCGAGTCAGATCGTTCTTGTGCTTCGATTAAAGGGTACCCTTTCACGAGTTCGCAGAGTCAAATTCGTGCTCGGTTATGCGCGCCGCCGCCGCCGCCGCCGCCGCCGCCGCCGCCGCCGCCGCCGCCGCCGCCGCCGCCGCCGCGACTAAAGCCGAGATCATCGTTTTTCCCCCGCGCGCCTTTTTATTTCGAAACAATTCCCCTTTTTTCAAAGTCCGTTCAACGAGGATCCCGTGGATCGTTCGCGGTGGGACGACGAGGAGCGAGCCACGAAAGTCGAAAAAATTCCATAGACACGCCTGCGGTTCAATTTGTTCGCGGTTCACGCTTCGTTATTGGCTTTAAATCACGAACGGCAGTTTCGATCTGCGGGTGGTACCAACTTCTGTAAACAGGTTTGCCCCGGCTCCCCGTTCGTTCCGTTCGCCTCGGCTCGCCGCGACGCGACGCCAAGGCAAATTGAATTTTCTGCTAAAACAAAAGTCGACGCGAAGGTGTAAATTTTCTTGCACGGCCCGTCTACCACCTGCCAGCAGCGCCGCGTCGCTGACCGAGCTTATTCCAACATGTCTATGAACGCCTCCCCATTAATATCAATTTACTCGTTTGATATCCGCGAGGTATCTCTCTCTCCACGCTAATTAGCGATCAACGACCGATGCGATCCAACGAACCGTACGCAATTCATAATGCGAAGTAAGTCCTATCAAGTATTATACGCGGTTCGAACGCGTTTCGCGAGTCCCGTTCGTATTGTTGTCACATGGACGAGATATGACAAGAGCGATTCCAGCCGAGCACACACCGTACCCACTCGACGCATTACGTGACCCACTTGATCCTGTCCATAACGCACGTCGAAGCGTGGTAGCCGGTCGATCCGTCGATCGAACGGCCGATTAATAAATGTACGGCCAGGCGAGGATCGAAGCACGGCTACTCTCGTCTGCATTCCCAGCGTGGCCGCTAGAATTACGGGCCGACATTGTCCCAGATTCTCAGACGGTGGCATACGGCCGCGCCACACGGATTCCCTTCTCCGTGACTCGCGACAATACGATTTACGTCCGTAGGTAGAGCCGCGTGAGCTCCCGTGAAACTCTACGTAGACAGACAAGTTTTTCGCATGCCGCGCGGGCTTACGGTAAGCCGCCGTTAACGAGGCGTGAACGCGGCTGAATTACGATTATTTTCCATTTAGAAATCGGCGACGCTCATTACTCGCGGCATTCGATACATAAATTTGATTAACAGCCACGTGAGACCTGAAGAAATTTGCATTTATAAATTTGATTAAACCGTGGAACGTTAAATATCTTTGTAATTCGTGCTCGAATTTTCGAAGAGGCCACGGACGTCGAGTTCGATACACGCGTGGTCGACGAGACGAACGTGTGCGATGGTAATTCCTCACCGTACGTTGAATTATTAATCGGGAAACGGCAAAAGGGGCGCGAACGTGTACCCGCGAGATTAAAGAAGTCGCGTGGAAAGATCGGCCGAAGAAGAACGATCGGGCAGAGAGAGCGCGAGATTGAAACCCGTATTACCCGCGCCGGCCACTCCCTTATAAATATTCCGTGTAACGATGCCTCGCGCTAGATTGATTTCCCAATTAAATGTAAATGAACGCCGCGTAGCAGGGGTTGGAGGAGGGCCGTCGAGAGAACGAGTTTTATAATGTCCAGTTGCGCGCGCCAAGGAGGAGCGGCCCGGTCTGAAGCGAAATGGTAGCTGAGCATACGGCCCGGTCAATAAATTAATTATTCGTGGAAACGAACAGGTGAATCTGATTGGATATTTACGATGATTTCTTGCTATTTATTTTGGCTCGTTCGACGGTCGTAGGTGCCGAGGCGCCGGGGCTGATCTTTACATTCTCCGGATCGCCTAACTTTCTGATATCGAACCATTCTCAGACGGGAGAATGGCATAATTTAGATGGATCTGCGGTACAAGTCTATTTTGGAAATTCGTTTCTTTGTGGATTGGTCACGCGTGATCTGAACACCCCCACAATCGTCACGAATCGTTTCGGGCTCGTTCGAGGGTAACGTAATCTTCGAACGGATCTGAGAATGCGAACGATCTGTTTGCGGAGATAGCGATTGGATGTTTACAAAGAAGAAGTCACCGGGATGATCCCGTGTTTTCGAGGAGAAAACCCACGTTTCCTGTGGCCATCGCAAACATTTCGGCTTCCGTTTTCAGGATGGTTAGCCCCGGACATTCCCTCCTATATTCACGGACTCCCGGGTATTTATTCTGGCTCATTTGTCCCCGAGGAACCGCCGCGTCATCCCTCGGCCACGGGGGAGATTCTTTGCACCCGAGATCCTCCGAGAGGTCTCAGGTGTTAACTAAAAACGAGTCCGTCCACGAAATTCCAACCGTGCCCGAGGAGACGGGAGAGGAAAGTCGAGAAAACTGTTCTACGAAAACGGTCGTAGACTCCGTCATCCCTCGAGAAACGATTTACGGAATCCATTAACGTCAACGAATTTTCAGATGCGTTCCTTCAGGGAGCTCGCGCATCAATGCTGCAGACACTATTTTGCATATTCGGATAAATGGAACGTAGAGAGAGAGAGAGAGAGAAAGAGAGCTTTCCCAACGAGACGTCGTTTCCTTCTTCCACTTCCTCCCTTTCCTCACTCCTTTTTTTTAATCGTGCCGCTACGTCGCGTTCCAACGCTCGGCTGCCACTAGTCAAAAGGGGAACACGTCAAAGAGCTCGCGCGAACCTCGCTCGAGATCGAGAAACTCGTTCAAAAGTAATAGCCCGGCCCGTTTCAGCTAGATGAACGATCAGCAGCCAAAACGGAAGGATCGCAGCGTAAGACTTGCGTAACGTCGTCGTCGTCGTCGTCGTCGTCGTCGCGCAAACGTTGCCTTCGAAATCCAGTTCGTCGACTATGTCAAACGACGACGACGCACGACGAGATGGACGAGCGTCCAATGCGAACGCGGGAAGGAAATAAATTCTGCCGGGCTGAGTATTCTCGGTGACGCATGCTCGCTCGTAATGAGCGAGAGAGAGGATCTCCGTCGTTCTGCGCGATTCGAAAACGCGGCTCGCCGAGCAAAAATAACACGGCTCTGCCAAAAAAATCACGTCGTACGAGCATCGAGAGTAAAAGCCGTTTCTACAATTATATGTATAAGGAGAGCAGTGATTCTTGCCGCCGTGTGACTCGGCGAGGGTGGCCAATTTTCGGCGGGAGATCCGTATCTGCGGCCGCGCGCATCTTGCAAATGTTCCCACGTTAAACGAACGGACAGGACAACAATTAGCAGGGTTCCAGGGACAAGGGGCTAGAGAGCGTACGTAATGGAGTCGCGTATCGTGCAACCATCTTGGCATTAACAGCCCACGTGGTATTATCCCTTGAAAAAAAGGACAATCCCCGGGGGTTTCTCTCCGGGAGCGCGGGGGCGCGAGAGCCCGGTCAGGTACTTAAACACAAAAGTACTTAACCACGAACACCGAAACTAATGGCGCCTTCGCACCAGGTAAAATTTGCGGTCGTAGAAGACTGGGCCCCGTTTTCTATCTCGCGTTCCATCATCGTGGATGGAACCACAATTCAAAAGATTACGACCTTCGGTCGAACTCTAGAATTCTATCCTCTTTTTTTTTTTGCCTTCCCTCTCCTTACGAATAAACGAGGCCACAAATGGAACTCGAAATTCCAGTGGATACGTTCGCGTGGAATCTAATGGCTTCTCGAGGATCCAATCGTGCAACATGACGAGATACTATGGATTCGGGACGATGAATTTTCGAATCTGAGCCTCGTCATCCTCGCTACTCATCGTTTAATCAGGGAAGAGAATCGCTTCGTTCCCGACCAAACGAGGATCTATTAAAAAGAGTTTCATCGGGAGCCAGGAACGCAGTCGGTGCAAGAACGAATTGACACCTGAATGGTCTCGCGCGACGCGTCCAAGAATTCCAGACTCCTGACAAAGATCCTGTCAGGGAGGGAAGAAAAATAGGAAAACTCTTCCCACGAATTGAATACCTGTACCGAGCACTACTACCCTATTACCGGTCCAATCGGTACGGGGACCCGAGGGGGGGAACGAACGAAAACACGGAAAAAGCCGGACAAAAGGGAAACGCAATTTCAGAGATCGAGACGTAGATTCGTCTGGATCTAAGTCGCGGAACCGTGACCGATGGAGAACGGGGCACGCACCTTAGGAGCGTATTCCCGGGGAAATCCGAGGCAGCCTCGAGCGTGCACAACGGTGGTTTGTTCCCTTTGAGAGTGGAAGGCCTGGTACGGCATCGACTACGTCGAGGCAGAAAACGAGCTACCCAATATGGCGAAGAAAAGCCGGGAGCGGGGCTCTCTTCCCACGAGCCTAGACTCGGCCGGACTGATTGGCAAACAATTAGCAAAGAGGACCGTGCTCACGGTGCGAGAAGGGCACGATGAAGTACTAAACGCGGGATAGGTATGTATCACGCGGACATCTTTGCCCCGTGCACACTGTGTGTACCAGCGACCACCCCTCCTTCGTCTCCCGCTCGTGTCTCGAAACAATGAGAACAATGCCGTTGGTCTTCCGCCGGAGCGGACAGACAAAGCCCCTTTCCACGACAAAACCATCGTCACCATCGTCTCCACCACCGTCGTTGTCTAGGTGGTGGTGGTGGTGGTGGTGAGCCGAGTTCCTCGTCTCGAGCCGAGGAATCGACGACGCCGAGTTCGTCGACGGACCCGAAGATAGAGAGGGAGAAGGCCCAACGCATTATAAGCGTTCTCTTAATACATTTTCACCGGAGGTGTGTAGTAAGTACACGCATACACGTTATTGAAGCCGACGAAAACGAAGTAGGGACGTAAGAAGGATGGAAAGAAGAGGCACGAGGCGAGCGAGCGAGAACAGCTACGTTGCTGCGCCTATTATATTGTTTTGAATTAAGCGCACCGTGGCTGGTTGGCTGGGCTGTGTTTTAATATAAGGGTTTTGAATTTCACGTGCATCCACCGACCCCAAACCTACGCAGCTCTCCGCGACCCCCCCACAGCAGGTCGTCATGTTCTCTACGCAACGCGAAGGCCCCTCTCGCCGTGTGTCCTCTCCAGCTTCTCTCTCTCTTTCGCCTCGTCGCTACCCTAACAGTATATACGAGTTTTTTCTCCTCCTCTCACTTCTGCTCTTCCTTCTCTCGCGCCCTTCGCTCTTTCTCCCTTTTTCTCGCGAAACTGCGCTCCGATACGCCCGTTATTTTCAGCAACCCCGTCGAATCGAGTTCTTTTTAATTGGTGGGACGTTTGCGCGTTTCCGTGCGCGTACACTCCGCTAGCTAGGTTTTTTCGTTCCTCCTTTCTCTCTCTCTCTCTCTCTCCTGGCCACGGAAATTTTTTCCTTCCTTCATTTTTTCGTCTCGCTTTCGCGTTCATTTTTTTTTCGTCTCTTTCTCGCCGGGGAGCTGTTGTTTTTCGACGGCTGCACGAATTCTAGGCATCGTTCCTTTGTCACGAACAACCCCGGCGACGGCTACGCTACCCTCTAGCCGGGCATTAGTCGATGTCGCCCCCGAGACAACGCCGTTTCGGAATGTTGCCGCGTTAATGGTGAACGCGAGACCCCCCGTGGTCCAACTACCACCGCCTATCGATCGTCCCGAGTCCCTATTTTTGTTCCGACGTCGATCGTCGCGTCAAAGAATTTCGACGAAAAGCTCTAGCCGCGACAGAGCGTTTGCACCTGCCTCGTCCCACGATTTTACCTTATCGTGGATGAAGCGGATTTATCCCGACCCCGATGTAATGACCAAAGCGGTTTAAGTATATCGCGATTCGCGGAGCGTTTCTATTCGAGGCACGAGTTCAGCGATCCGATGAAACGGAGAATACAGCGCGGATCGCGAAACTATTTCCAACAGGAGAAACGCGGCGGCGGCGGCGGCAGCGGCGGCGGCGGCGTGAAAAAAATGCTGGCGGTCGAAGAATGCAGTCCAATTTGCAGGCGACTTCCTAAGAATCTGCGAGCGAATTCCTGGTCACCTAATTGCCATTTTACGCGCGGGCTTTTATCGCGAAAGCCCCGGAAGGTTGATGCGCGCTACCTTCTCCTTCACCACCGTCTCTCTTTCTCTCAAAGGCGTTGCCAAGGCACTTTGTATTCCGCAAACAGGAGAGGCCGCCACGGGACACGCGTTGTTTAGCAAATTGTCGCCACCGCGATGCTTAATCAGCTGAGGATCGCACCTGCAAAACCCCGAACGCCACCGAGCTACTTGACAGTCCACCGAGGCGAACACGGTTTGATCTCGTGACGGTGGCTCGCGCACGTGGGTCGAGATATCGCATGTTCCAACATTCCTTCGTTCGTTCCAAATCGTTGCCATCGCGTAGTCTGTTAACGCGTTTCTAATCGGCTCACGGACACCTCGAGAAACCAAACGATCCCCGCTAGAAGGGAATTTCAAGGAATCTAATAAAAACAGAGCGAATGGACAGTGGAACGCACAGTGTTTTTACAACATACGTAATTATCTCTGATAAAGAAATGCGAATCCGTTTAGCGAATGGAATCGGTTTCCGGTCAATTATACCGGATCCCTACGCTTCCGATGATTACCAAAGAAACTAATGGCCAAGTGGTAGAACAATAGTGGCAGTCAACGAGCCAAGAGCCGGTCTGGCGGCCGTCTCCGCGTTCGATGTATAGGCATTAAAAAAAAGGATGGGGGGAGAAAAATAATACAGAACTGGGAGCGTCCATTGACGGATCGTCCACGGTCTCGTGCTCCTATTCCGAAAAATCGACCGCGACAGCCGGTTCATTCACGGGACGAGCCGTGTTTGTAGTCGAATTTCGGGCGAAACTGCTTTCGCGCCCATTTCTGTTGGAGGTAACCGTACGAAGGGTTCGTCGAGACACGCTCGTTGTCGGAAATAACGACATAATGACATGGTAGAAGATGAGTGCCCGAGGTAGGTAAATCCTCGAGACGAGGTACGGGCCAACGGGGCGACAGAGACGGAGGAGCCGATGGAGAGAGAACGCCAGACTTGGGTGCCCAGGGTCCGTGGGTAGGGGCACCCGGTAAGAAAGGAGAGAAAAAGAGGGACGAGGAGAGAGGCGGAACGCGAGTCGGAAGCGTCGGTGAGCATCGAGCTGGGTAGGCCGGTGGTTCATCAAGTTCCGACCAGTTGAAGAGAGCTCAATAGGCACTCTCGAGAGGGTCTCGGCCTACGTCACGCAACCCTTTATCGCCGATTCGGCCTAATTTTATTTACGCTTTATTGCCCGAGGCGTGATTCCATTAGAAAATTCCAAGTCCATCGGATGCACCTAGTCACGAACCAGATACCGGATAATCATCTAGTGAAACGTGTGAACGACTCAAAGTGCTCGAGTTCGAGAAAATCCTATTGTCTGACCTGGCGATGTGCACGTAAAAATATTTTACGACTTGAGACCACCTCCGTTTCCCTCGCCGAACGAAGGAACCGTTTCAAAAACGAATGAAATAGGTACGGTCTCTTTAACACCGAATCGGGCCAATTTCGTCGACTATTTAGCAACGGCGTGTTTCACCGCAGTCAAATTAGCTGTACGCGCGAACACAAACGGAATCGCGAATCCATTTGGCGTAACAATGCTATTCGGCCCGCGTATACACGTGAATCTGCAAATTTCATTCATCTCGACAGCGGCCGATGGAACGAAGAGGGCTAGAGGGGGAGGCTCTCTCGATTTTAGCCGGCTTTTTTAACCCGACATACACGAGCGTCGACGTCGATGCCCGCGCGTGCTGCATCCACGCCGCGGTCTCGTTTAACCCCCTTCCCGATTTCACGCCGATCCTCGTTAAATCGCTATTGTCACGTGTTTTCGATGGAAATCGTTCGCAAAACAAGTTTCCTCGAGCGCGGCCGACTCGCCGTGTCCAGTAAACAAAGCCAAGGCACGCCGGCATGGAAAGTCTAGCGCAATAATAGTTTCTCTACTTCTCTACGAGCGTGCACCACTTCCCTGTACCATACAACAGAATAGACTTTAAACGTGTACAGTCTGAACGCGGAACAAATTCCATTGGCTTAATCGGTGACGCCGCTAATTGCGCTCGCAGTGACACGACGCGATACCCTTTACTTTCCCTTGGATATTTGCGACGCGCGATTCTTTCGAGAGGAGATAAACCGGCAGAATGTCTGGCCACTAATCATTTAACTTGGACGGAGAGTGACTTTTGTCACACGTTTTTCTTTGTTAAACGCACGATACGTCGTCGCAGTGGTGTAAGAAGTCAGCCTTAAAAGACGCGTCGCGGAAAGAGAAACAATTCTAAGCGGCGTTACCAGCGGCACTTTATCATCGGTTGAACGCGCGAACGTTCGCTCGTAAATAAATCGTGAATCCAATTTGTGGCCGTCATAAATCAATAGGAGAATCAGGATTCTCAAAGGGCGTCGAATCTTTAAGAGAAACTCGGCGACGCGTTCCCCGTGATAGCGTTAATAGCCACTCTAATTTAAGAAGCTGATCAACGATACGCTTTCGCAATGATCGGTACAGAATTTGACTTGGACGCGATACCGGACGATGGAAGAAAGTCTCGAAGCAGACTTTCGAAATCGCGTGGGAGGCGTCCGGCCTTGTACTCTTTCCTCGGCCAGGTAAAACGATACGGGAAACAATAAAATGATAAACACTCACCATAGACACAGGAATGGGTCCTCCGGCGCCATTGGGGTACGGGTACGGCGAGACGAGGTAGCCCATGTTGAACGACGAGGTATGTGGCGTAGGGTCCACCTTACCTGTTTCAGAAATCAAGAAAAAAGAGCAGGTGAGCACATGTCGGTCTCGCTGTTAGAAATTGAAGCTGGAACGAATTTCGACGAGTGCAAAAATCGGACGAACGAAATTATTTCTTCTGGTAATTAGACGATCGACTCGCTCGCTCGCACGCCACGACAACGTCGTCTCCGACGCTGGCTCGACGTTTACGTTAAACCAGTTTCGTTTAATAGGATTAATTCCGCGCGCGGCAACTAAGGAGAACTCGTTCAGGGGACACCAAAAACGATACATATCGCGACTTCTGTCGCCGCTCTAGCCAGCCACGGTAGTCCCTTTAAACGTTAGTTCAGAATGGAGAGAAACCTCTCGGGTTTATCCGTTCCGCGAAACTGGATCGCGGCGAGCAACAGGAATCCGCACGAAGGACTCCGAGTGATACCGATCATCTCTGTCCCGGGTGCCGGGCCCGATCCGCTCAAGGCGGATCCTGTCCGCTCGGTCCCCGTTCCGCGAAACTCGATCGTTTCGAGAGCCAGAAACCTGCTTTCAGGATTCGAACTGATAACTATCGTCCCTCTCTCTCCTCGGGCCCGGAGTTAGGATCGCTGAGACTACCCTCGAGCCACCAGATGCTATCGGAGCTGGTGACGAGCGTCTTTAGGTGATCGGTAACGCCATTATTCCGAGGGAGAAGCCATCATCGGTGGCCACGACCAGAATAAATCCCGAACGTCGCGTCGACCCTTTCAGTGACCGACGTAGCTCGACGACGACACTGTAAAGCCTATCCCTCGCGAATTGTAACAATATGGCTGCTAACGAAGATCGGTCGTGAATTGTGAAGATTTCTTATCGCGGATCGGTGAAAATGGGTCGTAACGGCGGCGCGACAATCTCCAACGAGAGCAACGCGACCGCACGGCTAGCGGTAAACGGCGATAAATCAGTCGCGCGGTCGAGAACCACTCGGTTAATTAATACTTCGGCAGAGAGAAGCGAGCGCGGCCGCAGCAGCAGCAGCCGTGTGAAACGCGCCTCGCGTCGACCATGAAAGAGTTAATTCTTCGTTCGGACCGCGAAGAGAGATGATCTCGATCGCGTCTCCTCCCCTGTACGCGAGACCATTGACCTTTTCCAGGGAACAAGAAACGACCCAGCCTGCGCAACCGTCCTGACCAAACTTATTGACCCGTCCGATCGAACGAGATAGCCCGGCGCGACTTTGACCGAAATTCTCGTCTAAGAATCCTGATCGCATATTCTCTTGTCTCTTCGAATTAAGTTGCACACGACGACTTTTCAGCGATAACATTCGTACGACTTTTCAGCGTTTCTGACGGGCAATGAACATTTGAAGAGTCTTGGTTGCGCAGTTAGGCAACAGAAATTCAGAACGGGGAACGTTGGACGGCTTGTAAAAAGAAGAAAAAAGGCGACATGAACTTATTAAGTCGCGAAGTCCGTGGCGCATCGGCGCAATTCACACGGACTGCGGACGATTAAATTGTCAGCTACGCGGCTCTATAAATAACGTGACACGCAGCCACTCGGTCCGCTCGTGCACGCGACATACCGCGCGACCGGAGGACGATCGCCGAGGCGAGGATGCATACCGCTCCCGCGTTTTATCGCGTCGCGATGAAAAGCGTATTTCGTGCAGGGGCGGTGATCGCCACCAGAACCGGAGCAAATAGGCTCCGCTTTTAACGAAAGTTTTATCCGAAGCCCCGATGAAAGTGTCGCTAAATCTTCCGCGAATTTGTCCCGGATCAGCCGCGACCGTAAAGCTTCCGTTTTATTGGACTCGCGGTCTGAAAATTGCGGATACTGATAAATCCGAACAGCTGGGGACAACTGTTGAAGCAAACCGTCCATGATTCTTCGAATTCTTTCGAAAACTTCAAGAATAAACTCAAACTGATTCTATTTAACTCTCGCAAATGTACAGAGCACTTGGATAAAAAATTCGACGAAGTACGATCTCAGAACAGGCTTCACGCTGCGAATACATAGTCTGCTGATTTTAAGAGAGACCAAATTGCATCAATTTTGCCGAGCGAATCTTTGAAAAATCTTCGATTGGACAAGAAGCGTTCGAACGCTGTGTTTCTCGCTTTCCAAACTCGTATCCTGAGCGCACATGTGCGCCACACTCCTCGCGCCAAAGTTTATTACCGTCCCAGCCCCTTCGTCCCCGGCTTCACGATTCCCACCACTACGTCCTTTCCATTGCGATCAGCATCTCTTCCTCCGTTCGTCCTGCGCCATCGCTCTTCTATACTCGACGTATACGCGTCTCACTCGCGCCTTTTATCTCCCGCGACTTCGTTTACCACGCGGTCTTGTTAAAAATAATTGCAAAACAGATTCGTCAATCCTATTCCAATGATCAAGAGTACAATTGGGCTTAAAATTAACTTTAAAGGATCGAAAGACGCAAAAGAAACTAGATAATTTCCGAACCGAACCGAACATAAGTTCGCAAAGAGTAGGCGAGGAGATTTTTAAACTCAGCTATGGTCAAAGCCGCGCAGGGATTATTATGAATTTGCCTTCTCCGAGTGCCCTCGATTTTTGAGCCAAGTGTTCTCGCGAGCACTGTCTGCGCCAGAGATCATTTTCGTTTGATGGAAACGGCAAAAAACGATGAGTCGTGCCGCATCGCTCTACCCTATCTGTTACAAACGATAAATCCATCCTTTCCCTCGCATTTTTCCTCCTCTCTCTCTCTCTCTTTTTTTACCTCTGTAATCTTGTGCCGAGAGGAGCGACAATGATCATCATGGTGTTCGGTAACGAGGCGCGGGTGGCTGGCTCAGACCTTCGTTTGTACCTCGCGATGACTCGATGGATGAAAGAATGAAAAAGTATTTGAACAAAACGACGCACACACGTATCCAGCCGTGCGCCTCTGTTCCCCCTTCGAGCATCGTCATTATAAAATGAAAAATAACTTGCCGCTTTTCTATGAAAGACAATCGACAGGCGAGAAGTTTATCCTTTGAATACCGTGTCAAAGCTCGGTAAAGCATCGGCTCGGATTCGGGCCCGAGTAAAAAGGACACGGGAGCGAGCGAGCGAGCGTGCCGTTAATGCCATTATAGGCCAGGCTTGTGTGTACAGCTTGTTGTCGGCTGGTAAATTACTATAATTGTGAAGTTCCGGCGATTTTTAGATTAGCTCTGGTCCATCAACGCTATATGCCTACCTGCCGACACGGCCGGTTCTCAAACTTGGCCATCTTTTTTATACCCTCTGTTACCGAGAACCACCACTCACGCCAAAACATTTTCCCATGCTTGTTCGTTCTTTTTTCAAACCGATATATTACGAGTAACGACGTGAAGGAAAACTTTTACCGCGCGTGACGCGTACAATGCGCGAGATCCATGATTTTCATTTTCCCGGAACAGAAAACTTTCCTCGGGGTTAAATTAATTCCGTAAGCTGATGCGTGCCAGGAATACGATTTCCTCCGAGGAAGGAATCCTCGCAGATTTATCAGGTTCTTCCGTCTCCCACGGGGACGGGACGGCGTCGGAAAAAAAGGAGCCAAGGATTACGGCACCCCCTTCTGCAGACTCTGAGTGACGCCAAAGAGGACCGTACAGATTCCTGCGGAGACCAGAGGCCAGGCCCTATTGGCCTGTGTCAATAGAAATCTGTACTTGTGCCTCTTGTCCACGGACGTTCTGTGACCCCTCGGCACAGGGGGTCTTGCCTGTTTCTCGTCATCGCTCGAAAAGAAATCGTGAGGGAAAGAGAAACGCGAGACAACGATTTTCGTTTCCCCTCGATACCTTTTGTGCAACAAGTGCCTTGGACCTGGCTACTTGTTTGCATGCAACAATTTTCCCGGTAGAAACCTACAACGACGCAGGGATCTACAAGAATCTTAACCTTTCGAGATCCCATTAAGATTAAGTATCCTGTCTTTCATGACTAGAACGTCCATCTATTTTATTTCACAATTATTTCTAACTCTGAAATGTCGTTAACAACACTGCGAATTTTATGTAGAAGACATAAAGAATGTCACGTGTAAGAATGTTAAAGAACGAACGTTTTCTGACATATTGTAAACGTTTCATTTCGCATAAAAACCAGGGTATACGATCGAGAGGCAGAAATTCGAGGAAAAGTGCTAACGCATCAGACGTAGAATTCGCCAGTATATCTCGTTGATCAGAAAAAGGGACGGCGGTGAACGAGTCCGAGAAATTCAGGAGTCAGGTTTCCGGAGGAGCTGAACTTTCGGTAAAACGCCGAAATGGGAATACGTGTAACCCGGTGACCCTCGACGCGGGAGGTCCGCGTACAAGGAATTAGAGAAAGACGTGGGGCTTCGAAAGGGCGCCGAGAAATTTCGTCTACGCGCTTTTGTGCAACAAGTGCCGTGTCGCGGTCGCCGCGTGGCTCGATGAATTTACCCGGGAAATCTGTATACCGTTTCATTTCATTCACCGGAACCGGGCCTATCAAGGACCACTGCCCGTCGCGTAAATACTTTTAAGACAGAACCGGTAGCAACGGAGCCGGGGTGGTCCTACTTGACGAATATTCGACTCGTCAGCCACTCGAGGTTCTCGGAAAGGGCCGATTTCTATTGTTCCCTGCGCGTTCAAGTAGCTGCCGGACCGAACATCCGCCAAGGGATCCCATATGGCGAATTTTCGGTTCGGCTATCTACCAACATGAAACAATAGAAATCCGATGGTAACTGCCGTTAGTCGGCGACACGATTTTCATCGGCGGACAGTTTATCGCGAGGCGGAGACAGACTCCGATTACGGCGTGTTTGCATAATATTAAAGGCGGAACTGGTCCGCGGGTGGGAGACGACGCTGCTCAACTCGGAAAAGTACACGTGCGCGAGGACGACGTTGGATCATCCCGAGACAACGGAACGGGTTTTCGCAGTGTAAAAGATCAGCAAGTAGGCGCACCCTCGTAATGGGACCCGGAGATTCCTGACGGGCCTCGAGGCCAGACCCACTGTCACGTACTCTCGGGGCTTGCGACGTGCTAGGCTGGTTAGAATCCGAGAGCGACCGCGAGGCCACTGAGCAAACCGATCGGAAACCCTGGACGTCGATTCAGGATCGCGGGACGAGATGCTACAAATTTCTCAGCGCAACGTCGACCAAACGAACGGAGATTCCCTCTGGCCACCCGATCGGTGTGTTCATTTTTTGTGACCTTCGACCATCCGAGATCATTGAGAAACACGTTCGGTTTCCATAACTTATCCTAGGATCCTTGAAACCCGCTCTTTCCAGCCGTACATAAATTTTCAGGGACCGGACCGAATGAAGCCTCTCGAAAATTTTCGAGTTCCGTCATCGGTTTCTTCTCGAAAGATGGAAAGAGAGGAGAGGCAGAACCGCCATACGAAAACTCGTGTTGACCGGGGGGTCAACGCGGGCCCGGGCAGAAGAGGCCCTCGTTGCGATCTACCACGGAGGAGAAAACACGTCGGAGAAGAAGCTCGGGAAACGAGATGGAGAGTGAAAAAAAGAGCGAGAGGGAATTATCCCGAGGGCAGAAGAGGCCGGGGGCTCGGAGAGCAACAGACCTACTGCCGGGGGCCCTCGCATAGGTGGTTTTGACTCGGCACGGTCCCCCGGCATGGCAAGACCCGTGCGAAGGAAAGCAACAAAAGAAAGAGAAGACGAGCACCGCGAAACGAACGGAGAGGGAACCAAAGAAGGAGAAGAACGAGGACGAGAGAGCACTGCCTGTTTGACCGCCGCCGGCTTCTCTCTTTCTCCTACGCTGGCTCGGCTCTCTCCTACGCTCTTTTCCTCCCGACCGGTAGAAGCTTCTCCGTCCCTCTGACTAAGGCTCGTCTCGTCTCGTAACAAGAGACGGCGCGGACAATGGGTGCCGTGCCAGCGCCTTCGGCCAAGGCTGCTTTGCCCGGTTCGCCTGCTGCCTGCCCCGAAACACCATTTACGATTGCCGAATTCTTGCTGGACCACGAATCTCTGCATATCATTTACTGCGAAATACCCGAAATAGTCCTAGCTCAATTGGTATTTTTGCAAAAATTAATGGAGAACGAGAAGAACCGAGATCACGACGAAAACCGATTAAACCGATGCTCATTCAGTCTCTCGTGCAGAGAAGGTGCGGTAGCACGGTTGTCTAGACCCGAAGGGGTAGTTTCAGCCAGTAAAAACTGATCAGGCCGGTACAGTGGTCTAAACTCCCGTTTACGGGCTCTCGTTTCGAGTTTACGAGGCCTGCGAGTATTTCAGCGCGGATCAAGATAGAAGAAGAGTACGAGGGGAACGCGGTAATAACACGAGAAAACGGAGCGCGCTGCCTCTCCGTGTCCAAGAGGTTTTACGATGCTAATGGGCCGAGGTAAAGCTCAGATAACAGGGGACACGAGTCTAAGATGATAATTGGCCTGCAGATTTTACGCATTTATAGAAAAAAAAAAAGACATAAAGAATAATATGTAAAAATGTGCAGATTTACAATCCACAGTTTTGCTCACCTGTCACCATTTAAACGATCGATCGAGTAATTCGATCTCGGCTCTTTGTGAGATAATTTAAGTAAAAGGACTAGGTACAAGCGGACTCATTGTCCCATTGTAAATTGGTGCCGGTCGTTTAAAGCGAGCGGAAGGATCGTGCTCGCGCCTATCGGTGATCCGTGTCACCGAGTCACAATGAGGAGCATAGCGAGCGTTTCTCTGGCTGCAGGTAAACGGGCCGAGAAGTTTTGACAGGAAAGATCGAAACCGGGAACAGGGTTCCTTTCTATCGTTGTTTGTCGCCGAGGGTTCGCCGGCACCGAATCGTGCGAACGTTTTGCCCCGTGGGCGTACACCGCGCGCGGTGATGCAAAGAAGAAACGAGAATAAAAGAAAGGGTGGCACGCACGGTATCGCGTCTTGTGTTTAGTCGAACAATTTTAGTCGACGAAGAAATGCGACCAGCGGTAATTTCCAGAAAGAAATAAACTAACCGGAGGAATTCGTCGAGGCCCCCGTGCACTCGCGTGATATTTTCGGTCCGACGACCTTCCGTCCGGAAAGGAGCGATCCTGCCAACATCCGCTGCTCGGAATCGAAATTCTCTCGGCGTCCGTGCGCTCACGGGCGTTCCGAGCACGAATTTACGAGCCGGTCCGGTACGGGGGCCGCGAGCTTGCGACCAGGCGAGAAATTCAAATAAGAAAACGGTCAGAAACTCGCTGCCCGATTATATATTGGTTTTAGAGGTCCCCTTCGCCTCGGCACCCCGCCGGCCAAATTGCCAAACAGCCTGTAACGCGATAATGTTTCCTCTAGGTAGATTACAAAGGCGAAAAAGGGTTCGGAAGTCGAGAGGCTCGTTGGACGCGAGAGGCTGACGCGGTCGAGGGACACCTAGATTTCGACGGAAACACGGGTGGTCGGGAATCTAAGGTGGCAATCTCCATTACGAGTTAACGAGCGCACAAATACACCTGCTGCCGCCGCGCTGTCGTCGCAGCTGTGCCGCGGATCTCGTGACAACGATCCGTCGTCCTCCATAAATTTCGCGATGCTCGCTCGGAACACGCGTCGCCTGTCTCGTCCAAGAAAACTGGACGAATCGGCGCAAGAAAAGCGGACGTGGAGAGGAGGAGGAGGAGGAGAGAGGGAGAGAGAAATCAAGAACCACTGTAATGGCCAATGTAATCGTGCGCGAGGAATCCCTCTCTCCCGGTCCTTTAAAATCAATTCTCCCGTGGCTCGAAACGTGCCGTGTGCGTGTGTGTACAATACGTGACACGTCGAAGCCGGGTTCTTTCGCGGGCACGCAGAGCGGTAATTTATGCGAAACCGGGGCCCCTCTCTCGTCGAAACGAGAGTGCGAGGAGCACGAGTGATCGAGACCCGGCAACAGCGCAGAACCAACCGACGAGTAGCCGACGGTACCGAGGTTGGGGCCTACGGCCCTGCGTTCTTGGCCTCGGGCTGCTCGCCCGGTCGAGAGAAGAAGGGGCCCCACTGGACCCAACTGTCCACGGTAAGGGGGCAAGGAGACACACGGGTACCCACTCCTACTACACCACGTACTCCTCTCCTTCTCCCACATCTTTTTCTCCCTCGATTTCTCTCTCCCATTCCCATTCCGTATCTCGCTCTCCGGTTCTCTCCTCGTCGTATGCCATATCGATGCATTCCCGAAGCGAGACTCTCGACCATCGACGAAAAGGTGGCGAGCACAGTGACACCGGGACACCGAGAGCTCGGTCGTCAGCATCGTAAGGTGCAAGGATAACAACACGATAAAGTCCCAAATTAGGGGCCTGCTCTTCTGTACGACCGCCGCGAGACTCCTCTCTCTGTCTCCCGAGACCGAGAACGACCGCATTAGAATTAACCGAACGTTTCAAGATCCGCCGAATTCGTTTGTCCAAGGACCAACGTGTACCGTTACTCGCATACGAATCGCAGTAATCGGCCGTTCTCATTAAAGAAACAATTATTTGTGAACCTGACCGACTTTGCTATTATTTCAGTAATCATACTCGTACGTTGCTCAACGAGACCGCGAATGGGAGAGCGGCTAGAAAAGAGGATGGTCACGCGTAGCACGTGCACGCGTGACTTCCGGCTAGGCCCGGTCCGTCTACTTAGAAAATGATTTCCACGTTGAATAAATTAAACGCAGCCGACGGGATCGATTCGTCGTTTTCGCCGCGGAAACGGGGACACTTTGTTAAAGAGCGGAGCAGCGATTTTATCGGTTTCGCAAACGACGCGACGCGACGCTATCTCGGTTCAGATAAGATTAGCGAACTCGTCGGTGCAAGAGGTGCGCGAGATCACGGTAAAGGACCTTCGGAGCCGTGAACTCGCCGGACTAACCGTGACTAATAATAATCTACGGCAGACTTCTGCGAGCAGAATAATTAATTTCCAAGATCGTTCATCAACGATCAAGAGCTTTTCCTTTCCCACCTGAATTATTTTTCTCTTGCTGCAATAACCGCGTCGGAGAATAAAGGGTGCACGACGTCGGAAAGATTATCTGATATTTCGTCTCGTCAAAAGATCACGACGATTGAATTCCGCGAATTGTTATCGATAAAGTCGGGCGAGTAAAAGGGACAGAGAGACGCGAACGAAAGTACATTAAAATGAAATCGATCAGCGACGCAGGGTGTTCCCCTAATGAAAAACCGTCGGCTCCCGACAACGGAACGATAAAATCTCGCGAATATAATTAGCGGTTTGCCGAGTTATCGCCGGTTAATTTGCATGACTGAAGTCAAGCCTTTGATACGACGAGAAGGGGGGGGAGGGGGTGGAAGGGGGTTCCCTTCGACGAGTACAAGCTCGTGCCACGTGTGCACCGCGTACTCGCAGGTTACGTTGTACCGAAAGAAAGAGACGAGAGGAGGCAGTGGTTGGTAGAAGAGAGCGAAGAGACGCTTACTCTCTTTCTCTATCTATCTCTGTCTCTCTCTCCGCGCGCAATCGTGTATCGAGGTAGCAAGTGTTGAGCCCTGTCGGCTACGCCCATATAAATCCTCGGATATATACTACAGCCGCTTTACGAGATACAATTATTTATAGAGAGACTGTCCGGCTACCTTATTCAGTCCTAGTTAACTCTCCGCATGGCTAGGGTCCGATTGATTCGCCCCTTTGTTTCCGTTCCTTTTTATACCACTCAAATCGTTCGTCGAAAATTCCACCGAGAAGCTTTCCGATCTGTGCAACAGATCTCCAGATTCGAACGTCGGATTTCAAAAACAATGTACGAGAGTGATAACGAGATGAAATTCAATCAGACTCCGTCCGTCGCTTATCTCTAACAGCGCGTTGATACTCCTATCGCGAAATAAAAAATGATTCATGTTTCGGTACGAATACGATACCAACCAGCCACCAACGAAGAGGCACCGATTAGTAACAGATTTCAGCGTACGCTGACGCGCAGCGCGACAAATGAACCGTATTCGATCCTCGCGGATCGAGACTCGACGTTTCGGAACGTAACGAACACATCCGGAAGCCGGTGTCGGGAGGGCATAAATTATTTTAACGCACGGGAGGCGAGAGAGAGCGAGACGGGCGACGTGTCTCGCACGTTTAACCTATCGACGCGGCGTATCTAGCGGACGTTAATTGCGCCCGAGCAATAACGTTGTTGTAACGAGTATCGCGTAGCGAGCCGCGTACCTACTGCATACCCGGTTCCCGCTCGATTCCGCTCCTACTTGCCGCTTGTAAATCATTCCTACCGCTTAACCTGACATTAGCGTGACAGGGTGTTATCCGGGCTCACTCATTTTAGCATATGGTTAGCAGATGCCACTGGACGGAGCGCTTTCTTTTCCTCCTTTTTAATGGACCGCGGTCGTCGATAATTTCCACGTGTAAACGTGCCTCCGTGCAACCGTTTCACGGTCGAGTATTACACGCGTTTCTCGCGACGAATTAACCACTGTCCGAAAACGCATGCCCAATCTTCAGAATTTACATAGAACGGACGAGCAATCGAATCGGTCTCGACCGACTCGACCAACTTAGACAGGGTTTCGAAGTTCGAATCAGTTACGGAGGCTCGTGCTCTGCCAGCAGAGTCTCGAAAGACGGAGACTAGCTGCTCTAAACAAAGAGCTTTACAGCCATATTTATAGTTGTCGTAAAACACTACGCAGATTGCTAACCTTCGTTCAACGGATGCTCGTACTTCTCTCTTTTCCTCGAGCCTTGTTTCGCATCCTCCTCCTTTATCCCCTTCTCGTTACACCCAGCTTCCCTTCTGTCTCGCTCTTCCCTCCGGAGCCCGATACCCGATGCAGTATCTCTCGGTTCCCTTCGCGCGTTCGTTCTATGCGCCTCGGTCCTGCATCAGCTTTCTCTCGCTCCCAAGCTCCTCTTGTTTTCGACCACGTTCCACCTTCATCCCCCTTTCACGCTCTCCGTTTTTCAATCTTCGTTCTTTCCGTTCCTCGACCCCTCGCGGCCGGCCATTTTGGTGAACCCGACCTTCTCCCCCCTCCCCCTTCTTCGAGAAACTTTCGACCAAGTTCCCGGTGTTCTTTTTAATTGGTAGGCTCTCTAGTTCCCTCTCCAGGGTATTCCCGGTGAAATTCGCTGGGATCGTCACTGGAGCCGTGGAAACAGGCGCAATTAGGGGTCGAGAATTGATCGCGAACGTCGGCTTGTTTCTGCACTTTCCGTGCTTCTTGATCGGCCCTTAGAAATTTCTTGTTTCCCGAGAAAAGCTCCGGCTCCGTCTATCTTCGTCCCGTCCCTCCCGAGACAACGAGTCGACGACGGTCTTCTGGCGTTAATTGACTGGATAGCCGTACGGTCGAGCGACTTTGTTTGACGAAAATCGTTTCGACAGAGTCTCGGAAACAGGCAGGACAAACCAGAATCGTAACCACGGGCCCGAGAGGGAAACCGGTATTTTTGGTGGGCATGCCTTATTATCATACGCGCCTTTTGCTTTTTCATTCTTTCGCGGTGCCGCGATTTCTTCCTTTTTCGAACGCCTCTGCGTTCTCTTCTCTCGTTTGTCCTTTTCCCCGTTGCCTCGCGAATAAAATCGCGCGTCACAATATTAATACGTTTATTAGGGTATTATAGACGGCAATTAAACGATCGCCGATATTATAAGCGCGTAAAGAGAATGGTCGCACGCGTTACCAACACAGGTTTACGACGCCCGTTTATAGCCGGAATCCGTTCTTCCTCTTTAGAACGACTGAAATTTATTGCGTTCCGACTAAGCACCGCCAAATGGAGTTACCAATTCCCTACACCGGCAGCGAGAGCCATTTTTTAATTAATTCTTCAAGGACGAGATCGGACGAACGTGTTCGCGGAAAATTACGCTCAATATTTTTTCTGATCGTTAGTTTTTCTTATAGGACGCCCACGCTCGAACAAAGCTCCTTGCCTCGAGCTAACGTTCTGTAACGAGGCAACCGGACGCACACACTCACGCAGTGAACCACGTGCTCGAACCAGGAAACGCGGTCGTCGCCGCCGCCGCCGCCGCCGCCGCCGCCGCCGCTCTGTATACACAATGAATGAATCTCCTTCTTTAAATAGCGTTAATGTTTATCCGTGATGCAACTGGTCTCGGCCACTCGTAATAAGTTATTCAATTCCAGCCATTATTAATTCTGACGCGTGGAAACCGCGAGGGAACAGAGCGAGATCGGCGTCCAGCGGACGGGCGAAGTTGAAGAAGGAAGAGGTCGATGAATCTGCAGAGGCCGTACGTGACCCCGGCGCGGAAGATAGGATCCGAAGATCCGCGACGATACCGGGAGAGGAGGTGCGCGAACCTAGCCAGGCTTATCTTGTTATCAGCGTTGATTGGATCACGCGATTACGCCGCGGATTACCGGACGGGCTCGCGTTTCAACGTCTCATTCGAATTTACTCGACGACTGCGAGGATTCCGCGACGCGTGGTACACCTTCGGAGATGTTTGTCCGCGTGTAGTATCGCCGCGCGCTTATCGCGGAACGTAAATGTTTGTCGTCGCACTCCGCCCGCGAAGATAAGTCTGTTGACCGACTCGCGTGTACACCCCCGTACACAAGTCTTGTACATTGTAAAACGAGCGAAACGTTCCAAGAGTATGAATGAACGAACATGATTTAACATAATCTGTTCGACAGATTTTTCGATACGCGGCCATCATTTAGACATGTTCTGACACTTGTACTTTTTTCTTATTGAGTGACCGTTTACAATGTCCCTACTGGTATACTCGTGTCTATTGGCCATTTTCCTCGAGTGGGACATTATCTACCCTACAGTCTTAGTCGCGTGTCGGATTATGTGCCATCGCGTGTACAAAGACTCATGTGGCTGGCACGTGTCGTAGGTCAGGGGTCGAAAGTTTTCCCTACGAAATTCTACGATCAGAAAAAGTTCGCCAAGTACGAGCCAGCTGATGCGGGGTACCGTCGCCACGCAAAACGCGCGAAGAAACGAAGAGGAGAACGCAAAAACCGATTTGAGCACCGATATAAATCGAATTTATCCTGAAGCATAAAATGTTTAAAAGTCTCCCCGGACCTCGGGAGAGTGTATATTTTCTGGACCCAGCGCGTTCCCTGGGCCGGTTTTCCAGGAAAGCCGTTTTACAGGGAAATTTGTTTAACCATTTATAAAGGAAGGTGCAAGCGCCCACCGCGGGGTGTAGTTGCCGGACTGACGGGGGATGAGGCCCCTCTCTCTCGCTTCTCGAACCTCCTCGGATGCAAGAAGTCCGGCAGGTAGGCTCGTTAGCGAGCAGGTAGGTAGGTAGGCAGAGGCGAGTCAGGGTAGGTGTATAATGCTGACTGTGGCCCGTGTGTCTGTATTCATGTACCGGGTGTTCCGCCAGTCACCGTACAAAGAAACGCGAATCTCACCGTGAAATAGCCTCGCGCAAATACGTTCGTGCTTCCTATTTCCATTCACCTATTTACTTTGCTCGAGTGTTTGAACTGTTAAACGAACAGCTATATCTAATTGCGATTCGATGTGAGAAATGCGCCGGATGATCGAAACGAGATTTCCATGGTCAAAGAACGAATACGCCACGCGGCTCTCTAATTTTCGTTGAAATCGTATTGGGAAACCCACGATGAGTCTATTTCGAGGGAATCCTCTTTTCGCCCGTAAACCGCACCGGCCAGTAACTCCTCCGCGTCATACCGGAAGTTCCAGCGTCCACGTCGGGCTATCTATATCCTCGGCTACTACTCCGACACCCGGTATATACCGGTGCAGAGCGTAAGAAATGGGTGGGTTAACTCCGAGAGGAGGCGAAGTAAGAAGAGAAAAGGAAGCAGACTCTGAAAGGGCGAACGAGATTCGAGCGAACGCGGGACAGTGAGAGTCGGAGACGGAGACGGGAGACAGGCGTGAAGAGGAAGGTAGGAGAAAAAGAGAGAGACGAGAGAGAACTCGCTTGGGTGCCATGTGCATCGGTGAGCGGATACACACCGTAAGGTTCGGAGGGAAGGTATTCGGGCAAGTTCAGGGTGATGCAGCGGCGGCTCTCTCCTTCCTGCCCACGCTACCATCTTCCTCCCTCGTTCGTTCACTAATTCTCTATCCGCGCATGTATATATACAAGTACATCCGTCTCGTTCCGACCCACGACGACTCTAACCCACTCCCAATTTCTGTCCTCGTCTTCTTCTCTTCCTGACTAACCGACTCTTCTGTCAATTCCTGGCCTTCTCCGTTTCTCGCAGCTCCTTCTCTCTCGTTTCCTCTCCTCCCGCGCTCGTACATGTATGCGTGAGCGTGTACAAGCGTCGACCCGCGCGAACCCGCCTCTCGGCTCCGGGTATCAGGGCTGCTCGTTTCGTCTCGTTTTTCGTCTCTGAGGATAAGCCTACGTTACGCTCGGGGCGATCTAGGCGCCCAACCGCCTACACGCGAACTCGTCAATTACTTCGCACAACGAGACACATCGTTTATGGTTCTCCCCTCGTTCTTCTCCCTATCTCACTCTTTCTCTCTCGCTCGTTCTCGTTCTCTCCGCGCTCGTCGTTCACGCTCTCTCCCTCTGTCGCGGTCGGCTTGCATACGATATTCGCGGCGAGGTGCAATCCGGAGGCGGAGGCAGTTTCCAAGTAGCGACAAAGTGTGTTTCGCCGCGGCGAGCAACCTTTTGCAACCGGAGTCGACGAAAATGCATTTCCTCGCGCAATTTCTTTCTTTTTTTTTTCATAACCGCTCACACAAGTGGGCCAAATGCAATTTCGCATTCGTTTCTTATCCGTGGACCTTTGTGCAAAATTCGACGCATTTATGTTTCTTCGAAATTCATAAAAAACCGCGGTCTAATCACAAATCGGTGTAACTAATCCGTGCGTAATTTTAAACTGAACTTCATGAATCGAACTTGCGAAACGTGAGTCATCACCATTTGTCATGAAGAGAAGATTGCGGCGTTTTAGATTTGGATAAGAACCGGCGTAACCAAGCTTGTAAGTCACTGCCATTTATTGGTACAAACAACCGATGCCCGAAGATTCGAGCGAAGCGTAACGCAGAAATGGTATATAGCAGCTGTACTTGTAAGTCATTGCCATTTCACTTGCGCGCGGACAATCATCTGCGCGTTTTATCAGCAACAAGGCAACGAAGAATGGGAGAGATAGAGCTTCACGCACGTGTCGTATAAAGCTTTATGTTCTAGACACGCCGTTCCAGCGTAAATATTGTTCTCGCATGGAAATAACCGACCTTCGTAAAATCCCTCGTCTCATTCTCCCGACTGAATTTGCCCCTTCTACGTCAGATTGATGCGGCAATTAAGGATGCATTGGCTATACAGTCAATCCGAAAAGTTTATGTACCTTAGAAAAACGCATTTCCTATAATTAAAAAGAGATCAGACTTCGGAAGAACAATGCTAATAATAAATAGCTACGTGCTGAAAAGTATAGAAGGAAATATCCAATTAACTATTGACGCTGGCGGAAAGCATTTTATACAGAAATTATAAGCCCTGACGTCCTCAACAAGAAAGATTCTATGAATTTTTCTTCTAACTCGAGTATTTAACAAGTTACATACGATTATTTGGCATTTTAACGATGTTGACAAAATCCGACCATCCCAGCCTCGAAACAGCGAACTTTTGGAAAAAAATTTCGTTTTTCCTCAATAACTTCTAAACCGTTGTACTTACGGGAAAATTGCATAGGACCTTTCTTGTAGAGGACGACGAGATCTACAATTTCCATGTAAAAATATTTCGCTAGCGTTAATAGTTTCCGAGTAATTTGCAAAAAACTGTTTTTTCGTTTTTCGTCAATAACTCGTAAACTATTGATGCTAGCGAAATAATTTTACATGGAAATTGTAGATCTCGTCGTCCTCTACAAAAAAGATCTGATGCAATTTTCTCGTAGATCCTACGGTTTGGAAGTTATTGGCAAAAAACGAAAATTTCGCGAAATCTGAAGGGGTACCC
>NW_017151272.1:150105-182070 GCF_001652005.2 Ceratina calcarata | reverse complement strand
AATTCAACGTGCCAGCATTGTTTAAGTATATGTATAGCCTATACATCCTTAAGAAAATGAAATGACGAACAAATAAATAATTAAGAGTCAATGACATCTCTTGCGCAAAGGAACGAAATAAAAGATCAGGCGAACCTACTTTCCCTGCAAATTCGACGCTCGACTATTTGTTTTCAACCACGCTTTTCTATCTCACAACTTTCCACGGTTTTCCTTTGGGATTTCGAACACGACAGTTTACTTACATCGCGCGATAATGCACCGTATAAATATACTTAGTCACTGTCGAGTCCAACGAGGCGTGCCCGATAATTAGCAACAGTTAAGCTGTTGCACCGAATGCGCAACGAGCCGGCGAATCTGCGTAATCTGGAACCGTGATAACGGCCGAAACGGCGAGTCAACGTCCCGGTTCGAAGCGATCACGATGAAAAAATCGGGGCGAAAGTGTCGTCCGTGATTCAATTTTTTACAGCCAATTTCGTTCATTCATTACGGAGACCGGTGAGATAATAAAAACTGTAGTAACAGCTAAAATTTCGCTGGTGAATGGAATCAAATTTTCATTTCGGTATAAATTCTAATTAAAATATTCCATGAAAATATGAGTTATCAGTAGACTGCGAATTTCGTGCATTTATAGAGAAATTCAGATGTTAAAAAAAAAAAAAAAATACGAGAGCGCATGAGGGGTCAAAGGTGAAACGCATAAAAATGATCAGGTTAATGAATCAGCATAAAATTCGGTTTTCAATGCCCAATAAAATTAGTGAGAAACCCCAAATGGATTGCTCGTAAGAAATTTCGCATTGACATTAAGACGTCCGTGTTAAAATTCAGTACAAACACGTAGAGCGTCGCGTTCTTATTTGTGTGCAATCATTTTCAAGGCATGGTTACCGCTCCAGAAACACCGCCGAAAGACGCAATTTTAAACGCGTTCGTGCATTTGGAAATTATGACTCGAGGATCGGTAGCACGCACCACCGGCGTCAAGGCAAGGAGAGAGTGTCGGGAACACGAGCGAAGGAGCGAGAGGCACGAGCGCATTCTTCTTTGCATTTTCTGCTATTATACTGATACACATCGTTAGTGTACCTCGGAGTTTGGCAAGGCACGCAACGCTGCCAAATTATAGCCAAAGATTTGGACCTTCCAATTTTTCTCGACGCAAAACGAGAACTCGCGTCGTAAGCAAGTTCTCGTTGCACAAGCGTAAATTCAATACGAGGAAGTACAGACGCGTGTCCGTATTTCGAGAATATCCCCCTGATCGGGGAACGGAAGGGTTCGTCGACCGGCGCAAAACGCGTCTTTAACGAGCGTGCAAAAATACACGAGAAGAAAATATCAGACGAACAACGACGTCTAATGAACAGGGGAGGGAGGGGAAGTATCTGACGCATCGTGCGCCATTCAGAAGTGCTGGAAAACTAGTTTCAGTAAAAGAACAAGCAGAAAAAAGGAGGCGGGGGGGGGGGTCCAGCCGTAGTGAAGTAATTGATGCCAAGATTAATCCCACCTCGGTCTCCTCTAGCCTTCCTCCGAGCACCATAATTAACCACTTAAGCGATTACGATGGATCCCGACGTAATATTTTGCACGTTTTACCTCCTCCCATTCTGTACAACGAATTCTGATCCGTCCGCGTTATTTACAGGTAATTGTACGGAAAGTGATTCCCGTGTCGTGCCACGGGGCCCGCTACCGTTCGGACAAGACAAATTACGATGATTTAACACTCGCGCCTTTACGCGATATCGGCAGTGGAAAAAGGCAAGTGCACGAGTTCTATCCGAACTCGATCACTGGGACCAGAGAGCGATCTTACCGTCCATGAGAGCTCGCTTGTTTCGAACTCGTCAATTCAGTTTCGCGTTATTTGTCATAAATTCATAAACGGGCGAAAAACGTATTTACTTAATGTTTCATGCGTCCGGTGGTGTTTCAGCGGGCAATAAATCCGACGCTGCTTTTATTGCAACAATTTATACGCCGTTCCAAGTAATTAGACTTTATTGCTCGGTAGGGCGACCACGGTGTGTAAATCAGATACGCGATTAAAATATTATTGCGTTCTACGCCGAGGCACTCGCTCGTGGAGGCAATATCCGATTTGACAGCGAGTAATTTTCGCGAAAACTATCGCCGCGTCGATACGTCGGGCCAGTTAAACGCCGACACGATCAATTATCATCTCTCGCACGACCGCGTTCATCGTGCAACAAACAAACGATTACCAAGATCTACGATAACTCGTCTTAAAGTGACAACTGACCATCGATAAGCCGGTCTCGCCTGATTAACCGTTATCGTGCCGAGATTATCTCGGGGCCTCCAGGGGAAATTGAAACGGAAAGGGAAAAAATAATTTACCGACTATACGCGAATCGTTCGTTTCAATTGTATGACGCATTCGAAAATTAAGCCGAAGGAAAGGCTTTTTCCCAAATCCTCTGAATCGTAACGAGGAAAACGTTTTGCAGACGCGGTTCGCTCGTCTCAATTACGTAATGAACTTTTTCTCCAGACCCTTTGATCGCGTACACGCCGCCTTAAGCCCGGCGTCAGGTAAGCCGTGACTCGGTTAAAATGTTTTGGCAACGCGGTGACAGTCTGCAGGGCGACACACGACATCGATTTGTCAGTGACAAAGTCGTCGGCGAGATTCCGCCGCGTTTCACTGTGTATGCACGCGTTTCGCTAACGAGTTACAATTTGTTTCAAACCTGTCGCGAGAATAATAGCGTTCCGTAAACTTCGGTCAATTTCCCCCGGCAAATTGGGATTAACTTTGCCCGCGGTTTCTCGCCGAAAACCCTTTTCGCTTTTAACCAACGCCAATTCGATTTCGCCCTCCCAACCCGTCCCACACCCCGTCGTTCATTGCCCGATTACTTTCGCTCCTTGCGATTACTTTTTACTCTGCGCGATACACCGTGAAATACAAACAATCGGCCAGTAACACAGAAATTGATACAGTTGAAATCTTAGAACTTGGCAATCATTAAAAATTAATACGATACGTATTGCACATAAGACTTGGTACAATGATTCATATATTGATCGATACTACAATTCCTACAACAGATATAGGAATACAATGTTTCACTTTGTGATTAATACGATAATAAGTAAATAACAACATGAATAAATAATAAAAATAAATATCCGGAAGCGATCGCCGGTGGTCCGAGAAGCTATTCTCGGCCGAAATAAAAGGGAGAACCGCGAACGACAACAAATTTTCAGGGTGCACGTTTCCTTTAGGATTTTAAAACGAAGCGGAACAAAAGACGACGTTGTGATTCGACCGTCAATGAATGGGCACAGAAATTTTCGGCGAAAGATACGAGCCAATGTTTATTACCGTTCCCCCCGCCGAACGCGGAGCGTGGCCTTACTTGGAAGCGGCGTAAAAACAAGGGTCTCGTATATCCGCGTACGGGCAGAAAAAGTGACAACAAACTTCGCGGTAGAGATCTAATCTTTTTCGTGGAACGATCTCTATGCATTGAAGAAAACACGGTTCGGTAATTCACGGGGACCTTCAGCGTACGAGTTTCTGTCATATGACAATGAATGAAAAGCGAAGCGATGAACGAGGGCACGCGGTCAAAGAAACTCGAGTAAATAATTGTCGAATCTCCGGTCGTTGCTCCGTTCTTCGGAAAATAAAGCCTAGACGTATCAATGGATAATTTAAGACCGCGAGAAATTGATATCGAAGATGTTTAAACTTTGTAACCCGGAGAGGAATCCCGTCGGAACTGGTCGCCAGAATTGATGCGTGGGCGTCATCACATTTTCGTTGGGATCGTGCCAAACGAGAAACGTTTTTAGCGATCAGGTGCAATAAGCGATAATACAGCGCCGGTTACCGATAATCTCGTTCCGCGATCGTTCCGCGGGTCAGATTGTTAATCATCGCGGCACGAAAGCTCCGATTCAACGTTGGCAAACAGCGGTGGACGGACGAGAGGCGTCTAAATTATCATTAGGACATAAAAGCGATTTGCCACCGAGTAGATTACGTTACCAGATCGTAAGATAACCACCTACAATGACGTTAATTTATATGAATCAGACTCTGCCCCCAACGACACGCATAAAATATCATAACACGTTATCAGATTTCATAGGCGAAACAGATAGACGTCCGACGGGACGAATAACCCGCGATCGTGTCGCGTTCCCGATCAATCTCCTCTACTTTCTCTGATATTACTTAGTCTCTTATTAATTTATTAACACGTACGTAACGACTATCTTTACGTAATGAAGAAGAATATACCGTCGAGATGTTTGATGAATGCACTCGTCGAAACTTATGACTAGCTTATTACGATACGGTAGGAGGAAGAGTCACCGGGTACCATCGTTCATTCTGATTTAAATTCGCTACTAATCGTGACCCTGTGACCTTCCTCCTACAATAAAGAATTTGAAACGTAGAAAGACACTCACCGAAAACGGGGCTGAGATCCGACCTCGCGGACGTCTTTCCCGTCGGCACGTAACTTCCACCGGCGAGGGAGCCCTTCTCCTGTAAAAACACACACATGCACTTAGTGGCCGCGTCCTTAGGCTCGCACCGATCGAGTGGGTGGTATCGAAGAATAACCGCGTTACACACGAGAAGAAACACTCGTTATCTCGAGCACGTTTCGTTTACCACACACCGATCACGGTAGCATCGAATGAGACAATGAATTTAGTATCGTTCTCGGATTTTACTCGCACCTCAGACTCCGTAAGATCGATGAGGGAACTTTTCTCCTCCGTGAGGTTCTCGGAGGACCTCTTCTCGTCCTCGCCTTCATCCTTGAAGACCTTGACCTCGTCTTCGCTGCCGAGATCGTCGCCGCCGCCGCTGCTGCTCACGTGCGGCATTATTGCTGGCCGAGCGACGGCCACCGTCTTTCCTGTTTTCGTCGTCCGGCGACTGAACACGAGATTCGCGTCTGCCTCGGTGACGGGACGCGAGGTCGAGACGGTACACGGGTGTTCCGGATACGCTGCTAACGTCCAGCGCGACGAAAACGCGACCGGATCAACAGAGCACGCCACAGTTTTTCTTCACGCCCGATTCGTCGGTGGCGCGTTTCGCGTTTTCTCTCGAAGAACGAGTCGTAGTTAGGTGCGCCGGGTGCTCACGCCCGACGGACACTGATTCTTCTCGGTGTTCGGTCTCGCACTGGATATTATTCGCGGATCGGAGGACAGCACAGAGCACAGAGAACGGTTCACCGTCACGTTGGTTTCCACCGCCGTCGTCACCGTCGACGACGGAGACGGTCAGGCTCGCACACTTTTTTTTTTTATCGATACCTATCTTCCCATTCCCGAAAGGGCACAGAACGACGCACCGTAAGTATGAATCATGAACTGTATGCACCACCGAGTCAGAACACAAGCATCACGACGTACTTCGAGACAACAATAACCGCGACGCGAGAGAGAGCACGAAAATGAGAGAAACGGCCGGCAACACGAGCCGGAGCGAAGGTTTAACGGCCGGCGCGACACGTACCGTCGCGTATTAACCGAAACGTAATCTCGGCGAAGATACGAGGACCGCGTGGGAAGGCCGGCGCACAGGGGCCAGGAGGGAAGGAGGTGCGATACACACTCGGGGGACGCGCTGGGACCAGGCACAAGGGGAAAAGGGCGAGGTAAAAACGTGTTGCGTTGCACCTCGAGGTTGATGCGAGCAGAGCGGTCTCGACTCCCTGTTCGTTACGTGCGTCGTATTTACCGCGGCAGCGACTCTCTGTGCGTCGCGTCGTCGTCCTCGTCGCGCGTTTTCCTCCTGTACTCTTCTTTCGTTTCTCTCGCGCTCCGTTTCGTTACTTATTGCGTGCACCGGATGCATAGTCCGCGCGCCACGTACCGACACGATGGTGGCCACGATGTTTTAGCAAGCGCGCGATCCTGCTGCTGCTGCTGCTGCTGCTTCTGCTTCTGGTGCTCCTGTTGTTGATGTTTCTTACTCGACTCCGTCTGCAGGTATACGCGAGTAACACGCGGAACAACGACCAGTACGGAACCACGACGACGGTCACGGCGTTGTTGCTGTTGCTCTCGTTCTATTTGTTGTTCGTATTGTCGACTCAGACGGTGCACGCGCCGGACGGCCATCGTGCCCGTGCGATTAGGTACCGAGCTGCGTGTTTCCGTATCTCGCCCCGTCTCCGATGGCTCGATGTGCTCTGCCTGAATGCTCGGTGCCGACTGCCGGTCACGGTGAGCTCGGGCGGGCGGCTCTCCCACGCGGCGACCAATCACGACCAAGGATTCACCGCCGCGGCGCCCCTCGCCGACGCGCCGCGTCGCCCCCACCCTCACCCCCCGCGAGGCCACGACCGGCCAGTCATGGCAGGCAAGGCGGCGAACCGACCCCACCCGAGGCCCAGCGAATTCACCCGAACTCATCCGGCGTCGTCGTCGACGTCGTCGGCGCGGTGGCGTCGAAGACGGCGACGTCGACGTTGCTTCCACCGTCAGAACCGCCACCGCTACCGCGGCTCCTGCTCGGCCTCTCGTTTTCCAACTGCACTGCGAGATGTTCCCTCTTCACCGCATCTGCCTTCAGATTTTCATTCCTGTATGAAACTGACGTTAAGATTAACTTGTACTGGTTATCAATAAAATATTGAAAAAGAATGCGAGGGTTTCATTGTTATCGTGTCGTAGAAAAGAGGCAGCGGATACTTCTCTGTTAGAAACTATTTGAACATATCTTTAACGTAACATCATGATTGATACGAGTTCTAAACTCATTCTAAACGTTATTTCCGATCAACTAATTAACAACACATCGCTTCCTTCCATTGCTCCCGATCGCATTGTTTATTTGTCTTCACTGTCTAATTATTAAGAAGCTCGTATCATTAAGTTAACAATAAGTACGTAGCAGTGGCGATCTTATCAGCCGGGAGTTCCTCGTTGGTTAATTAACCCAGACGGGAGAACGCACGATGTTACACACCGAATTTATGTGAACCTCGAACCTTGGAAACTATAATTTATCATAATTGAAGAGGTACGATGTTTCCGACAGCGCCGATGGCGAACTCCGTTCGAGCTCTCTGCTCCACTGTCTTTCTCGAATCGTGGAAACTCGTTTGCGAATTTTTCTGCGTTTCAAGGACTGCCATAAATTCAGTCCCGTACCCAGCTCTCTTTTCAACGAAACGATTCCACGTTTGATACCGTTTTTCGTGGCCAGCAAACTGGCGCCGGTAATCGTACGCTCCCTGTGTCCGTGTTACAATCGCTCAGACAGGTGCGCGTGATTTCTTTATAGCCGTGAGTCGACGATAATTTATGATAATGTATGCGCTCGCCACTGTCCTATTCGATTTCCGTGTTTAATTAAAATCGAAAGGAAAGGGACACCCTCATTAGCTGGGAACAAAACTGATTTCGTCACTGACTCAGAGCCACGGTTGAGAAATCGTTCGATCCGATCTGGTCATCTGATAGCGAAATTTTTAAGACAGATCGGATGACCTGCCACGAGAAAGATATAAACCGTTTGAAATGGCTAGCTCAATTTCTGATTATTTGCACGCGACCGTTATGTCGGTATTAATATGTTCAACCGTCAACAATCCCATTTATTAAGCTCCGCGTTAATTATTCCTCGGACACGGCTCCGTGCTCACGTGGTACCTGGATTAACGTGCTTGTAAATTTTCAACGGGATAAAGCTTATCAATGAATTGAGATTAGTGCACGGAGCTGTCGGTACTTTTAACTATATCGTGTATCACACTCGGTATTATACAATAAAAGTTATCTATTGATTGAGAAAAAAATATTGCAGAAGCATGAAAAGAATTCCTCTCTGATTTTCTTTGATCGATCGTAACGTATTTGTAATTATAATCTGTAGGGTTTTCAGTATAATTAGATTTAATGCCTTTGTAAAACGTCGAATCGTATTAAAAAATGTATGCATTCTAGATATTGATGTTTTTAGGATATTATTACGCCCATTGAATTGCTGATAAGGGGGTGGCATTACGATATCAAACATATATTTCCAATAAAATCGTATTTAATCATTGCGTCAATTAAAGCTTGATGCGGAATTCGCATGCTGCCATAAATGTAATTAATTGTCGTAGAATGTAATTGCTGATCGTTCATCCAATTAAACAAAGAATCTTTTGGACCGTAAATACGATACGATAAACATTGCATTGCAAAAGATTCTCGATTTTCGAATCGTCCAGTATTTCCATGTCGTTTTTTCCCGAAGAGAATTTAATCGATAAATAAATTTGTTTGCAACGTTCAGCGTAGGACGAGCAATTTAAATATCTGAAGTTGTATTATGGAGACATCTAGACAAGCTTCGACGTTCGATTTGAAATCCGCCGCGCTACGCTGGTACGAAGTCTTCCTGATATACCAACGTCTACCACCCACGCACTAACTAACGTGCAAATCTTTTTCAACAATTGCACGAAACAATCACAACATTCTAAACAAATTTCTTATTAATCACTTTCTCCTCGATTTAACTGATTTTACGTATAAACTTTAAAAAGTTTTCACCCTTGTTGATAATAGAGTTAGCATTTTTATTTTATCTCTCTCGCTGCCCTTTGTTCACGACTCTTTTTAAGCCGCTCGAAACTTTGAATTGCTACGCTGGTGTTATTAATTGAACCACAAGTAGACCGCCTGGACGACAAGAATTAGCCACCTTCCACTGTCTCTCAAATTTCGCGAGACGAATAATTACTTAATTTTGTGGGAACGAGGATACGGTCAATTGTTGCACAGTCCCCTTAAATGGCTCGTGAACTTAACGTGCAGTAATTTAATGAACGTAGTTCACAGCTGTTGTACAAGAATTTTGGACAGTGCCAATTAAAGTTTCGCGCTTCAAGTTCAAAAATCGTGTAGGATTAGATATCACGGGTTGGTGACATCAGATTCACCCTTGCACAAGGATTCGGAACTCGACTTTGAAAATTTGGCTGGTTGGTTTAGGATTAGATGTCATTGACCGGCGATACCGGTGAACGCGAGGAAGACGGCGTGCTCGCGACTGGAAGGAGCGAACTCCTATTCTTGTCGTCCGAGAACAGAGCTTCGTACTCGTACTCACCCATCATCATTACCACGGTCTTCACGATGGCCCTCCAGGGACTGCGAAACTGGTCGTTCCCATGGAACAAAACGGCGAAGCTGAACGCAAATCCGACAATCAGCCAGACGAACGCTAGGAGAAGCTGAAAGGAAATAAAAAGCTCCAGATGCACGTTGTTATAATCGCGAGGGAGGGTGACAGGGCCGGGAAGAAGGGGTAGGCAAGTGGGTCCTGATGGGAGCCCGTATCACCGGCCAGACATTTAGATTCTTGCTGCCGCTTCTTCTTCCAGCGCCACCACCCCTTTCGCTTTTCATTTCTAACGATATTCGCCGAAGGGAAGCGCGCGCTCGTACCTCCTTTCGTCGGGACTAAATGCGGATCACACAGACGGAATTAAAGAGAAAGAAACCCTCCCTCGATATTAAATCAGGGTTAACGTTGCCCCTGTTAAAACGACTCCCACCCGGAGGAAAAAACGGTGTTCCTACGTGTCTGCTTTTTATTCAAGCCCGTTTAACCGCGACGCAGCTTTAACGAGGGAAAATTGGGAGTTCTACCGTCAACGGGAATTCCTGCTCGTTACTTTATCTCTTCGAGCACGGTTCAGGAATCGTGCATTACACAGAATATGATACTGGTCTTCGGAACATTTATATCTTTCAATGCTAGCAGACTGACGACACGTACCAAAAAAAGTTCAATTCACCCCCTCACCATCGCGGTCGACAAATAGATCTAGAAAACTGTCTGACGAATCGATCAGACGAATGCTAGCCTAATTTCGTTCACGATTGCATTCTCGTAAGTGCGACACTTGCTCCGTTACTCGCGCATACTGCGAGTAGACGATGAATACACATGGTCAGCCCTGTACTTGAGTATGCACGTTCGATAACGATTCCGTCGACAATGGATAACGGGACCTGTTCGCGTCAGGGAGGAATACGACGACGTTGTCTCGAAGAAGTCGAAGACTCCGCAGTCGTGACCGTTACCAGCGTGGCGAACGCATACACCGCGATAACGGAAGCACTTTACTTCTCACCGCAAGTTCAGGTGCTCGGTATACACGTATACATCGTCGCGATACCAGTTTCGAGCTCGAGCTGACGCGACCTTAACACGGGTCCCTCGCGCGCGGACGCACACACATACGCGCGTCCTTAACACACGTTTGCTCGCTCAATCAACTGGAGAGAATCGCGTTACCTTGCAGAACGCGGGGCCCAGTACGCGCTTGACCACGCTACGGAGAGGATCTTCCGTTCATCGTAGCAGTTCTACACACGTCTCGCCATGCCCAATTGTCCGAAGTGCGACAAACCGGTCTATTTCGGCAAGTACTCTACTTTATTTCCTACTACGTACTTCGTTCCTCCCTCGTGCGCTCGCGTTCCAAGCAGACCCTTCACGTATCGTGATTTGAAACTGCATAATGAATCTGTTTGAATGAGATTCCAATTTTGTTTGATTACGTCAAACTCGTATCGGATGATTCAACGCATAAATAACATTGTCCAATCGATATTTATAAACGTTACTCAATTGTGTGTCATAGTTGGACAAATTGTAGCGAGACACAAAGTTGCTCCGATCAGAGTGACGGCACCAATGATGTCATTGCACGTCCTCGCGGTCCACCTTGACAAACATTATGTCAGCCTCGTTGCGTTACAGACGTGTAACGCCAACACTGGGTAACACGAGCCACGAGGAAGGAAATTTTATACACAGAAGGAAATAAACGGATCAGCGATTTGCCCGTCTGTCGACGTGAACTTGTGCGTACGTGTACGCTTCGTACGTGTTAAAAAGTATTTAGAGAATTTCTAATTGGAAACGTGCATAATACTTTGATCCCCGGCAATATGATAATGATTGATAACCAATCGGCGGTATTTTTATAACGCTGGAATATTCCGTATCGTTTCCGTTATAGTGATGATAATGCGTAATTACTCGTTTACGTCTGTAAAATTACGCGCATACGTACATAGTTCATTGTTACCCAGCCTTGAATACAAAGCGTTCTGTTGTCAACACGTCGTGAAATATCCAGTACGACTATCAGCACTTAGGTATTTACGAAAACGTAAACTGTGTGTCAGTAACCCGTTTTCGGTATTTAAAAATGAAAGTAGGAATTTCTACGCTACGTTATCCTACGACTCATTGACATGCGTAAATTTCCAAGTTGACACGCGTGGAGCAGCGGTGGAACAGCGGGCATTGTCGCCGACCTTCTTTCGCTTGTTTTCTCGGTTATCGTCGCGTTTTGCGAGGGGCCCCCGCGTTCCACGATAACGTTTTATCGTCGGCCAATCGGCGGGTCGTGCTTCCCCTTCGACGCGCAGATAATCGGATGGCCCGAGCTCCGTTAGTACTGTTAGTAGAACGATATTCGCCGCGTTCCCTTCGGGCGACTCGCTCGACGCTGCGCCCAGAGCCATTGCATTCAGTTCAGAGAGGTTCGCTTTTAATTGCGCGCTTCCTCTTCCGAGCGGCCTTTTAGACGTCCCGCTAAAGCACTATTAGCGCTGAAAGCGAATTTTTCTGAATACACCGACTACCGACGGCCACTACCATATGGGCTTTCAGATCGGGCCAAGTAGGCGTGCGAGAAATGGAGCCAACGGACGAATTAGAGGGACGACACTCTTTTCCTTGTATCGTCGAGAAATGTTTCAAAGGGCTGCCAGATAGAGAGGGAGGGTCGTTGCCCTCTAAACCGGTATCAGTTTTCGCGACTCACGTTTTTCCTTGATGCCCGTTACAAAATTTGAAGAGCTTCGATCAAATAGATTTGTTCTCCTCTTCGGCTTATGCCAAAATTCCGACCCTTCCTACTTCAGATTTGATTAATTGTCGTCACGTCGCTTCCTCGTCCCTTGGGTACGAAGTAAAAGTAACTTTTGAAGCTCGACCCTCTTTTTTTCGCTGTTCGAAGAGCCCTGCGTGGGCGGCGAGAGCAGAAAGCGAGGCCCGCGATGAAGGCACTCGTAGCTTTCTCCTCGCGTTTTCTTTGTTTCTACCCGAGCATTCTGTAGCAACGCTCGCTTCAAAGTACCGTAGAAGCTTTTTCGAGTCGTAAGGAACCCGCGGACCTTTGAGAAACCAAGAACCGCGGTGGCTTCCGTGTAAACTACGTTCAAACGAACTCGTGGCATTTGATAAGAAGGGCCAGCTCCTCCTCGTCTCGATTTTTACGAATGCTTGATGAGACTGTTCGCGGAACGAGATCTAGCCCTTTGCCGCCACGACAGGTGACTAATCTCGAGCGATTTCCGCGAGTGTCGCAAAGCAAGGCTACGTCTCTTGAATTCCTGCCCGATTTTGCGTGCCGTTGGTCAGTGACGGGAAGGTAGAAGCAGACACAAGAATTCTACGAGTCGTTCGCAGAGAAGCGACACAGAGTCCCTTTTTAATAATCGAATTTAATGAATCAATGCTATGTACTGTACGTCGGACTTTCAAAGGCGCACTGTGTCCGAATCGTATCTTCGACATTTGAGAACAGCATTAGGGCGATGATGTGCCACGAGCGAAGATACAAGAACGAACATTTCTTTTGCACTGGCAATTCAGTTCGTAGACAGAGCTCGGTAATCTGTACTGTCGAACAAAAAGTTTACGCAGCAATGGGTGGGACACAACGAAGAGGAAGTAGCAATAAAGTGTCCAGTGGGGAAAACAACGATAACGAGACGGGCTTCAGAGAGAGAGAGAGAAAGTATCGGGTAATAATAAGAAGAACAGAGTAGAAACAGGTTTGCAGAAGAATAGCTGGTGGCGAACGAAACTAAGGAAGAAGAAAAGAAGGAACCAGCTTGTTCTGCTCTCGACCCTCTCTAGTTTACGACGGGCATTGATAGGGAAGAGAGTTGCAACGAGAAGTTTTTCAGGGCATTTCCTGGGCAGGTCGCGAAGGCAGGGGGCGGCGGGTGGCAGATCGGCAGGTTTGAAAGACACGTCAAGAAGTACGGCGGCAGGAAGGGTGGATGGGTGGTCGGTTTGGGGTGGAGAACGGTCTACTGAGGAAATAAAGGGAAAGAAGAAAGAGAGAGGAGCATGGAAAGACAGCGGGGGATGATGTTCCAAGCCTATGCAATCAGCAGCCGCCGATTGTTTGGCGCCCGGGCGCAACGATCCGTGCACAGCACTGTCTGCCTTTTCGCGCTACCACTGCACAGCAGCAATGCCTGACGATTATGCACTCGCTTCTCCGCCGCCAGATAATTAGGAGTTAATTAACTAATGGCCCTTTATGCGTACCCTTCTTGCTCCACAGCCTCTCTTTCCTTCGTCCGTGCACCATTCTGCCAGCACGCCACCAGTCTCCTCCTTCGCCGACTTCTTTTTCCCTCGCTCTCGTCGGCTCTTCCGCGTTTCTCGTCTCTATCGCGTCTCTGTTCCTCGGTTCCCGACGTCGACCCCTTTAGACCCCTCCTCGTGTCTCTCCGCTCCTCGTCATTTTCCAATTCCCCTCGCTGGCACCAGCATTCTTTGTGCTCCTCCTTAGACGCGGAGGAACGTTTGAATGCCAACCACCGGTCCGCCACCGGCCCGTGGCTTTTTTGTCTTCCCCGCGAGGTTTGATATGTCGTAATGGCATGACGCACCGCGACGCACCGAAGAAAGAAAAGGCTACACTCGCTCCTCTGATTTCGCGGCCTTTTGTCAACCGAGACCGAGCCGTATACGCGTTCGACACAGGCCTTAAAAAATCCAAGTACCGCGGCTCTTCACGTGAATCTTCCTCCGCTAAGAGCAACACCGGTATCTACGTTCGACGCGACGCGTATACAGGAAAATCGTGCTACTTTCTCGATCCGGTTCATGTACAATGAACCAGCTCGCGGATTTCGATCGATCGACGCGCGGCATAAGAGCGGGCGACCAAGCCCGCAGTCGATTCTTTTCGTCTGGCTCGACCCTTCCCGTAGAATCACCGCGCGCAAATCGCACGTGGGAATTCGCGGCGCGACAATGCATCCGACGCGATATTTTGTAAAGCTTTGTCACGGGCCAAGACCCACAGGACTGTTCCCGGGTTCGCACCTCCGCTGAATGATTCTCGCCACCGGGAATAGGCCATTCAATTTCATAATTACGAAATTGCTAATGGAGCAGGCGTCGCCGCGACGACTCTCGTCCCGCCTGGGGATGCCTGTATGTATTCTGTCGAGGAGACGTGCAGCTGGTGCACGGTTTATTGTTCGCCACGATCGATCCGTTGCCTCTGAGATGACGATGCTCGTCAGGTTCCTCGGCACCCTTACCCTTTTCTCTTCGGTTCTGATTTTCGAGTCTTTAGTCATTTGATAAATAGACTGCGGATGTTTGTACACGCGTCCTTTATATTTTCTGCATATTCACTCTTCCCATAATTGCAAAATCAGGACTACATGCAAGTAGAAGTTGAATTTCTGTTGAACGCGCTCTTCATTTACGGATGTTAATTATTCAAAACACGAGTGTACAGATATCCGTCTTGCGCTCGTGGCTTCGATTACGCAAGAGGAAAGGTGCGTCGAGACAGGGAACAATTTCTCGACGCGATAATCTTTATCCGATTTCACCACTTGTTACATAATTCTTGTCGTTCGTAAGACCGTTTGTACGGTTTACAACTACCTAGTCGTGTTGATAAAAGTTCTTTCAGGCTTCTTTATTGAGAACGCAGCCATACATGGCTTTAACCAACTGGATTGAGGCCACGCAATATGTAGACCTGATCGAACGTGATAATTTCCGTTTCACTAAGTGAACTTTACGTCCCTATGGATGAAACTGATGTTTCGTCGTTTCGTCTGTCGCAGCTGAGAGGAAAACCTCTTTGGGGAAAGACTGGCACGGGTCCTGTTTACGGTGTGAGAAATGTAACAAGACCCTGACGCCGGGTAGCCACTCTGAACACGAAGGCAAACCTTATTGCAATCATCCGTGTTATTCTGCTCTGTTCGGCCCCGGAGGTGAGAGGCGAAAGCTTATTTAACGTTAGAACTGACAAACCGAAACAACGCCTTAAGCGACAGAACACATATTTGATACTTGATTCACTATTACGAAATCATAATGATGAGTATTGAATTGTTACAGGTTTCGGTCGAGGAGGTGCCGAGAGTTACGTTTACAAGAAATGAAGGATTCAGCTAGGGGCAATACAATACTTATCGTTTATCGAATTGCGTTACCTATAATGTAGAGACTACCTTCTAGATATTTAGATTATATAAATCCGAAGAGTTTTCGTAAGAATTACCAAGTTTATGATGATTACGTGGATTACTTATGACAATTAATTTTTTACAAGATCGTACGTGGGATGTATCAATAAAAATATAATAGTTCGTAGTTTGGGGGATCATTGAAAGATTCAAGATTAAAAGTTCATTATTGTAATTTTATACTTGGTATAATTTCCAATGAGTATATTTTGGAAATAACACCAAGCTAAGTTTAACCAGGTACGAGATTTGCTTTGAATGTCTAAAGAACACGTTTCCACAAGTTTGAACCATGTAAACCCTTTAAGAATGGAATTACTTTACGAAAATCTGATAGAGAATTGAATCAAATTGAATGGCTATGATTCTTAGAAGGTTAACTTTGAAATGTAGTAAAATAGTGTACCTTGAAATCACATGTTGATGTCGCAGTGGCCGATTGTCGACGATTACTAAATTTCACTGAATTTCACTGGAAACAAACAATTACACACTTAATTCAAAGTATTTTAAGGAGAATCTTTGACGAGGGACACGGTGCCGACGACAAGATTTGAAATACAATTGTATTACCAACATGCTCGAGTTGTGGCAGCACTTACCGGTGATGAATATAATTCAAAATGTCTTCGAAATAAACTAAATTCCTGTACTTATAATACATCAATCTAAACCAGCATGTACATTAAAGTTAGAAATCTAAGAATATCTGAGTCTCCTACATAAAGAAACGGCTATTGTTTGTAACAAATATTCATCGTTAAAGTTAAGCCACAAGACAAGTGCCTGAACGTTACAAATTAAACTAGATCGAGAGAGCAAGAACGAAATCATTTATTGGACTCTTACCTTTAACTTTAACTTGCGTTCATCAATATCGATTAATTGGAAGCTGAGATACGTTTAATTATCTGCATTCCATTAAGCACATCGTACAACACAATTTTCCTTCTCACTCAGATCTCCTCGTCACTGCTTCTTCCTACACAAGTTCGGACCTGTTCGCACTTCGGTTATGTAAGAGATGATGCTCTAAAATGGCTGCCTACACGAGTCCGGTAGGTGCTGCACCCAGCCGATGGCGTCGCGAACTAAATCGTACCTGTGACGACGTAGGAAGAGCCAAGCTGAAATCTCATTCATTGCGACAAATAAAGAAGTATTGTTCATTATTCAGAATTGAAACGTATCTCACGCACCGAGGAAAGTTTATTAAAAGTTTTATGGGACTTTGCGTCGCACGTAAATGTTGGCAATTTTTGACGCCCTCTGGAATATATTGCCACCGAGGTAAGAAACAGAGAGCAATACACTCGTCGGTGCTAAACCGACTGTATAACCTACATGTTACCGACGAATCATCGTTACATTATCGATGATAGTATCATAGGCAAAGTATACAATGCACTATTGTATATTTTTTATTCTTCTGTCTTCCTTGTCGGTGCTGAAATTGAAACTGCAGTTCAAAAGTACGTTAAAAGTTACTGTGACGTTGAGGTTAAGGACAAATCGATGGGAGACAGTGAAACGAGTTTCATATAAACCTCATATTTATTTAAAAAGGATGTACAGAGTTCTGTTTGCAAGTATCAACAGCGAGACTCGGCAAGAGCGGCGCACGGAACAAGAATATCACACGGTGACGAAACGATAGCGAAATGAAAGAAAATGGTAAGAAAATAACAACAATGAAATAGACAGAATCGTTTGTTGTTCGAATCGAGAAATCCTCGCAGCATTCAAGCCTCGATTTTTCATAACAAGTACGTATCTGATACTGACGATGAGAATACGATTTCGTTTGAATGCTGCGCGATGAAGTTATACCTGTTGCGGCGCATTTCTCATTTCGATATTATCATATCGTGTGCATTTCCCTTTTTATACTTTTTTCTAAAAACAGTTGCATCTTATAGAAGTTTGAAACGTTACCGCGATATTGCTCACTCCCTTTCTCTACCTCTATCGTTCGACAGATTTCTTTGGCAAAACTTATTACACATAGGTCGTCGTCGTCACTAATTAATAAATAATAAAGGCATTAAATAATGGTAATAATAATGTGATGATAATAATAGAAGAATAATTAGAATAATTAATAATAATAATAATAAACATGAGAATAATGGAAGGGAAATGTAGCGATAATAGCGGAGTAGAATAAAAAATAATAAAAAGAAAAATTCGTAATCATCGTCGTTATAGCAAATGGAATAACAGTACGCATTAGTCAATTACAATTCGCAATGAACGTCAGAACGAATTTACTTCACGTACACATGTAACAAATAAAAAATTCGAGAATTGAATAAGTCAAGTTCGTCTGACGTTCGGATCGATGAACAATCTGAGAATCTGTTGCGAGCATCGTCTCGGATCGACCGTAACGGTAATCGTTTCTATAAAATCAATAACAGTTTAAAGACGGATAAATCGTACGAATCCGCTGGAGATTCAAATAAACATATTCCGAAAGTCAAGTTTTAAAAGAACACGGTAAATGAAATAATAAATATAACAGGAAGCGATCTAACAGCGCGCGAATCATGCTGGAGAACATAATTCGTTAATTATGAGATAACTGTGATGCGAGCGAAATCGTGCTAGGAAACCCATTTCACGGTAGGTTCTCAAGCGAGACGGGTATATTTACGTGAATAATTAATTAAAACGCTTTGACATGTTCATTGCACTTTTCTCGAGGAGCGGATAACCCATTAATTAAAATGAAAACTTGTTCGCGCAGCAATCGCGATATTAAAAGAGAGTAATAAATAAATTGATAAAATTGTAAATTCGAATAAAGTCGCATACTCGCGCGGCGATAGCGACTGAGGCGCGCCTGCGTCGTCCAGTAGAGTTTGCGCTGTCATGGCGGTGGACACAGGCGCGTAAATTTCCTTATTAAGGTTACGAATTACCATTCTTTTCCGTTAACCGGCAAAGAAATTGCTAACACGTAACTTCTAATTAAAGTGGCCGCGCTCAGACGTTAATTACAGTCTCGTGATACGTTTCTTTCAACGTTCCGCTCGACGCGATGCCGGAAGCTAGGCTATTCACGCCGTTGTAGTGCGCGAAAATTCGTGACGCCGCTGTTCGGGATGCGAGAAACCGTCAAGGAAGTGTGTCTGGTTCGGCAAAAAGTGACGTGTTTCACGATGATCCGTGTGGAATTTCGACGATTTTCTTCGACGGTGACATCGTCCTAGACGACGTCACCATCGGCGAGAATCGGCCACAACGGTAAGTACGCTTCGCCTTTCACGCTTTCCCGATCTCGCATCGTTTTGTACATGCACACTAAGTACGTCGATCCTGCACGTTGCTCGCAAACACTTACGCACGATTTACAATCTAAAAAGTCGCATTCTCTTCTCGCCATAAAACTCTCTGCTGCCGTATTGTTGCCGTACCTTAGCTACGGGACGCACGCAATTCTTATTTCGGCAATCCGTCTGTGGTCTTTGGTTTCTACAAAAAATATATATAATATCCTTAACAGTAATGATCGTTACGTCGATTCCTGATTTGAAAAATCTCAATAAACTTATCCGTATAGCTACTATAATATATTTATGCACTTGTATCGTTAGGGGCTGGGGGTGTGTTATCGTCGTGCTTAATTGGGGAAAAAGAACGTGCCTTATCGGCCGGTTGACTCTCTGCCTCTGTTTTACACCGGTAATATATATATAATTATGTATAATTTTTTTTTCTTTGCTTTATATATATTTACAGTTTCTAACGTCGGCCACAACAAATGTGCCCAGCCGCGTGCGTTGTAACCAGCGTAGTACAGGGGAACATTTGGAGTGACGACCGATCGCGATTGTGTAGAAATTATGCTAACTGAGGATCGTTAAATTAAACTACCTACGATTATGCGCGCTCTACACGAGGAACCGAACACCGTCGGGTAACGCTCGCAGGCTGGTTCGCCTGTTCGCAGGAATCGACGGCGTGGCCCTTTCAATGTCGCTGGACCAGACACTCGTCGAGTCGTGCCATCCCGTTTCCCATCGGAGCTACAGTTTCTACCCGACACGGAGAGTCAGACAGGTAACGACCTTCTAATCTCAACGCACGCAAAACCTTGTCGCGATCGTCGACAGTGTCCGACGTTCGCCCGCGTCGTTTCACTGAGCGCTTGTAAAACAATGTTGATTATCCGATGGTTCAACCATCCTCGATTTCTTCCTATCCTTCCACGATCTTCGACGAGAACTTCCGGAAGCGTTGCGTAGTCGTTTTACGATACAATGTTGTGTACGCGTGTCTGGCCACGATTTTTGCGTATTCTCCGTAATGTTTCCTCCCATTACCACTGTCGCGATCATATCGTGATGATGACCGTCCACGTTTCACGCAATTAGAAAAGAGATCATTGCTTAATTACAGCGTGGCTCCTCGTGATATGGCGTCCGAACTCGTTGGTCGCAATCCCCAACTCCAGGAAGACTGCTCTGCCCGAAGTCGGTCTCCTGTACCACCGATTGATCAGGCGAGATAAAGATCCGTCGGCGTGGAAGCGTGATCTGGCTTCGTGCACGCGCTTCCGGTAGGCGAAGCTGCGCTCGCGCCGCTACTCGCCCTAGTCGCCGCCAAAGGCGAGCGACTCGCCACGTCCGTGCTGTTCTCTGGCCCTGCGTTGTTACATCCGCCGCCCTGCTGCGAATTCGTATGGGAAGACGCCAGCGTGTCCCCGTTGCAGTAATAGTACGTCGAGTCTGCGGAGTAAGGTAGGATTTCATTTACAAATTATGCTTTGCCATGGTAGTAACGTGTTTATGCATGCTGTGATATTGCGCATTATTCCTTGGCCAGTTTTAATTTCATCTGTTTATTAATTATTAAACCTGTTTGAACAGCTCGAAAGAGCTTAAAATGTGACGGCGAGCTTTAGTCGCGAGCCAATTTATGTAAAGATTTGATTTACGAACATACGTGCTTGCCACGGTATCAGCGAGCTTGCTTGTGCGTATTTGTTTGCACGTTGTTTTAATTTTGTCTAATCTTTAAGTACGACCCGTTGAACAGAATTGAGTCTTATATTACACAGTCGATTTTAGACAAAGATCCTAAAATGTGGCTGCGAGTTTTGGTTGCGAGATAGCATTCTAGAAAGGGGAAAAGTTCGGTCGTAAGACCGTAGCACTTACATACGCGTTACGTCACGTATAAGGAACGAGTCGAGAACGTATCGCGTGTCCGATAAAAAATCGTTTATTATTCCGTCCATTCTCGTGCGCCAAATATGCGCGCTCGGCCCGCGCATTTCACCTAGAGGGTATCGCGATCTAACAATAAGTACTGCAATCCATCCGTTGTGAAAGCCGAGAGCCGTGGCTACTTCAAAACCTGTCCACGATTCCGCAGGGTTTTTCGCCGGCCGATTCTTATCCGCGATATCTCGAAACGTAATAAAATAGCCGCGCGTTTCTTCAGTTTTAGAAAGTTAGATCCGATCGTAGCTCAGCTTTATTTTCCACAATTCTCGAGTACGGACAGAGCTAAGTCTGAGGGGCCGTTACCTCGATCGAATTAGCCTATCAATGAGTTAGTACTTGACATTTCGTTGACCCTAATCTAATCGGTACTCATACTCACTGTTTACTTACTGAGCAACCCGCTTGTCGCTGCTCCATACCCGTATCCGCTGTACGGCGCGCTCGAGTATTGAGAGTACGCCGCGCTGTACGCGTAGTCGCCACCACCTAAACAGACATCGATTACACGCGTGGTTAGACCATATTACATATCGTATACAGCGTATCGACATTACTCTATTTTTCCCGCGTCTCTAATCTCGCTCGCGAGAGAACGAGCGTATACCTTGCGAGCAAGTTAACGCGCGTTGGCAACGTTTCCCGTTTACCGCGTGGGCGTGACTTCCAAACCGCGAATCTGATAAGTCAGGGTCACCCTACAGCACCCTAGCTTACCCTTCGCAGCGCCCGGGGGTTGCCTATCTCTTTTCTGGTCGGTAAAATACGATAGCAGAGAAGGGTGTCTGCGTTTTGATACTCACCGGTAGCGTAGTGTCCGAAACTGGGGAGCATCGTCGAGTACGGTGGTATCGCAGACGCTACCTGGGGCTGAGAAACTGGCGGCTGCAAGACCGTCAGTCCGGGATCCCCTCCGGGAGTGTTGGGGGCCGCGGGGGTGGCGTTTGTCTCGTTCTGCAACGAAATCGGGGGACTCTGCTCGCCCCCGCCGGCCCCCACCCCGACATACGAAACTGCCACGGTACTGCTCTCTGCTATGGCCATGCACAACACAACACGACATTCGAGTCAAGCACTAGCTAACGATCAGCGCCTTACGTCTAAAGCTTAATTAAATTTGTCTCATTGGAGTTTGTCGGGCGGGATCGTGGGACACTTTTGGGAGGCAAGGGTAAAGTATCGTTGATAAAACGCGGTTTTTATGGAGATCAGCCGCAATTCTCGACAGGATAAATTGGTATCGCGTATAATGAATCTTCTCGACTTTCTTCTATAAAGAAATCGTGTCAATGAGCTGGAGAGGGTTGGACAATTAAGGATACACACTCTTATAATTAGTCGAACTCGTGTCAGATTCCAAATAATGAGATAACACGGACGTAGATATTAGTTGGCGTATTTCGCGATCGGCGATCTGGCCGTAAAAGAACTAAAGAGGTGGCGAACTCACCGGTGGTGTGGTAAGGAGACATGTTAGCCCCGTCCAATGTTTGGCTCAATTTTAGTTCTTGCATCGTCAGTGGAGCGAGCGGCGTCAAAGTACCACCTGCTATTAAGGGATCCCCATTTTTCCGTTATTGCGATTTTCGTATCGTTGGCTGCCGATCAAGGCGGAACGACGCATTTCCAGTTTTTGACAATTTCTCGCGAAACTTTATCCCGATCCGTGGAGATAAACTTGCCGTACAATTCGAAACGAAATCGAGGAAGAGTCAAATCGTCGTTGTCACGCCCTTCGAGCACACTTTCGTACAGTTGCTCGTAGGGGGTGAGCTGTATCCGCGTTGGATCAAGAATCCTCTATCGAACGCGTCCGGCTCGTCCATATTAACGGCGAGAGCCAGCAAGCCGTGGAATCGACTTGGCCCCGGTCGGGTCGTCCTTCAAAAATTCTTCGATCTCAGCCTCGAAGATCCCTGATTGAATTTCATGAGATGAAGCGGCCGTTACACGGCTCGCTTCGTCCATTCCGAAAAGAATTTCGCGGCGTGACCGAGTTGCTCGCAACACGTGCTACCACGGAGAAAGTTCGTCTCGGTTGTACCTGAACGTGTGTGTATGTACGTGCAAACTTCGGTTGCTTTTCAATGGCATTTCTGGAAGTACGCTGCGCCGTTGATCGACCGCCGTTAAACGTCGCGGACGAGACGAGGAGAATGGGAGAACAGAAGACGAACAGACGAAAGGTTAGAACGTTCGATTAGGCTTAATCAGACTCGTGAGACCGGTAGCGACTAGTTTGAGAGAAAGAACGGAACGAACGAGGTATCGTTCACCGGTGTACGCGCGGTGCGATCGAAAGTGAAGAGAAGAGACGAGATAAGTGGTGAATAGCTGAGTAGAAACCAAGAAACACACCCCTGAGTCGAGAACATCGAGAGGAGAGCCGGAGACCACCGAATGGAGCGTTCCGCCACCTCTTCTGGCACCGTAGCCGCTGCTCAGCACAGCTCATGCATTATTAAAGCCATGTATTTAGCCGATATGGGTATGCAAAGCAAGACGTAAGCCGCAATAATAAGCGTACAGGGAAGAGGGTGGCACAGGGAGGGACGAGGGTGGCACGGAAGAGGTGGGCAAATGGAGAGAAGGAATATCGTGGAAGGAAGGGAGACGATCGTGGTGGTTCGGTTGGTAGGTCGGCTAGGAAAGGGGCTTGGTACACGCCGGGTATTATATACAAGAGGTTGTGGTGCACACGCTGTCCGGGATTTTGTGCGAAAGGAGGAGGGTGACAGAAAGGACAAGGGTGGTGCCGGGGGATGAACAGAGAGAGAACGAGTCGCTCACCTATGGTGCCCCCTATGGGCGGGGTGTACAGATGAGGAGTTTGCGCTTGCGTCATCGTGCTGATGGTGCCCAGGGAGTCGTACAGCTCGGCGGAGGTGGCAATCGCGTTCCCGGGGAATCCTCCGTGTTCGTAGTAACCTCCGCCTCCACCACCTCCGCCGGTTCCAGAGCCGTTCGTATTGCCGCCGGTTCCACCGCCGGTTCCAGAGCCGTTCGTGTTACCGCCGCTCGCACCGCCGCCGCCGAGCTCGCTCAGGAGTTTGTGCTCGTCCTTGATGCTCCATTTACTCGACCACAGCTGCAACAGAAGCCGGATGCTCGAGGCAAAGTTCGAGTGTCGGGCAGAACGGGCTACTTGTTCGCCGGATACGCGAAAGGGACGGAACTTGACGACCCGACGTCTCGAATTCTCGTAGATCGTCACCGTCGTCGTCGTCGTCGTCGTCGAGAAATCTCTTCTACTATAACGTCAAAGATACATACGTTCGAGTACAGTTGGTCGCCGTTGTAGTTGCTTCTCTGTCTCTTTAAGTCCTCCTCGGGGTGGTCGTTCAGGTCTCGGTTGTCGTCTGCAATTAAACCAACATCTGCATTGCGGTCTCTCGTACATGTATATCTGTTATCATCGTAAGCGATTGACGAATCGGAAGAAACATTTGGGGACATCCCCGAATTGGGACCCGATACGATCGGTCTCGCACACGACTCAGCGTCGATGTGTCCATGTCGGGGAGCATACGTGGCCGCGCGTATTACCCACGAATCAAGACACAAATTAAACGTGGCCGCGCGAAACTAAATTGAATCTGTCGGACGGGTTGAACGGTGGCCCTGTGCAGAGAGACCGTGTATGGCATTGATAGATAGAGAAACAATTTCGATTCCATTATATGTCTTTATTATCTCCCGGCCATCCCGGCGGTTTAATATAGAAACGAGCACGTGGGACGAGTGCCGGTACATCGGTGGGTGGTTGGACGGCGCGTGGGGTGCTCGGGCATACGCTGGTATACCCTTTTAGTGAGGACCGCGGGGGTGCGGTGGACAGGGAAGGAGGATGAAACTGACCAACGATTCCGACCTGCCAGTGGAAGGGGTGCGGGAGTTCGTGGGGGGTAGATGGTCCAGCGTTCGGGTATCTCGAATAATTAAATGACCATCCGAGGGTAGATGGGTGGAGTACGTAGCATAGGGCTCGTTAAACCTCCCTGTCAAGTTGTGATTGTCCGGCCGGCCGACGGTCCCGACCATTCGACCGGCAGGGTTTGTTCCTGGACCGCTATAAAACCCCCGTTTCAAACACGGTACCGTGGGCTTCCATGAACTTGCTTGAATTTTACGATTCGATCGGCCGAGTTAATCGTGTACTCTCCCACTCTCTCTCTCTCTCGCTCGTCTTTCCATCGCTGTGTTCTGTGCTCCCGCAGCGGAGCCTGGTTTTCGTGTAACGTTGCACACTCGGATTTCATTAGAGTTCAGAGGATTCGTTTAAAACGGAACGTTTAATCGAACGTCTTCGTCGTTAGGTGATTTTCGAACGACCGCGGAGAGAGTGGAGATCGAAGCTAGCTATAAATTCGTCGGACGCGCCGACCGATTATGCTGTCTAATGCAAATCCTTGTAACTTCTGCAAAATTACGGTCACTGGTCCTCGACAGATTTGACAGTGGTTGAGTTATGGCGGAAGGAAGGTCAGCGTTTCTCCCCCCGAAAAGAGCAGTAAATCGAATAATTCGATTGATGCCCGCGAGGGCAGAAGCGTACGTATGGACGCGAGATGGACAGAGAAGCAGAGAGTGAGAGAGAGAGAGAGTGGCCGCGTTATTCGAAAGCAATTGAGTCAATGTTAAGCAATACAATACACGGGTAATAATGGGCTCTGGGGTGAATCTGGTCCCGGTGCGTGTCCCCTACGCTCGAATATAGGGTCGGACAACGCCGGCCTTTTGGATTTCTGCATGGGGCAGAAGCGCGCAGATGTAACGCGACAACAAACAGCCCCGATAGATCGCAACGCTTCCCTCGAGAGATTCTTCGTAAATTCGTAATAAGCCCCGGGGATACTTCGATTCCATTGGTACCGTCTTAGGCCTCTCCGTCGACTAACGGCTGTCGATACGTGATTTTAGAAGCTGTTATCTTTCCCATGCTTAGGCCGGTTCAAAGAAACCGAGGCCTCTGCATTCCGCGGATAATGCCGTATATTAAAATACTTGAACTGGAATCTGAGAATGGCATCCCGATCTGAAAAATCCGGATTCCCTTCCTCATATTCTTCGCATTACCGTTTCCATGCTGTTTCGCGAACAAACGTAGAACGTCCACAAATTGAGCTTACCGATGCTATCAATTGCCGCGCGCAAAAACGTATACAAATCTGTGGTCTACCGATCGTTTATCTCCGTTGGAAAAAAAAAAATGAAAAGCACATGTCGCGACGAGACGGTCCCGATTCCTTTTTGCCGGATCACACAATGTGTCCGACGTTCACCGCAGTCGCGGCGGTGTATATCTATCGCTCGTTGAAATTCCAGCCGGTTAAGAGGCGCGGTGCTCGTGAGAATGGCTGCGATGATCTCCCCGGAGGACAGGGAGACTAATGTGTCGTTGCCGAGGGATAGAAGCCGCTGTGGTCTGTGAAGTTTATAATCTAATACGCGTACCCTCGCCGGCCGCAAAACACTGAGTGCTCTCGCCGCGGACGCGACCACTTTTGCGACCGCATATCGCCGCTCTCATAATCCGATTATATCGAATTACTCGCGTACCATCGACGCGAGCTACGCACCAATCGATACGCGTGTCCATCTCTCTGTAGCCGTGGGACTGTCGTCTACCACAGGTGCTCCTCTATTTTTCAACGTTGCATACCGAAACTCATGCGTCGAGCTCGTCACCTCGCGGCTCTTTCGTTCAGATTTTTCCCAGTGTTTTTGAACGCTGGCAAAATTCGAGCGATTGTCCCTGGACGTTGGCTCGTTCTTCCGACTAGATTTTAGTCCGTTAGTCACGGGGGTTGAAACGATTCGACCCGGTCCGGAAAGAAGTCCACCGCGGCGTGTTCGCACCTCTTCTTTGGAGGATCGAAAGTTTCTCTACGCGTCGCGAGCAACGGCGGTCACGTGTCGCCCCGCGGCACGTGTCGGGAATATTTCGGGACGCGTTATTCACGCAACGACAGCAGAATGAATCGCGGCACGTGCCGCTCGACGTTTGACTGATACCGTGCGTGTAGCTAATCTTGGTCGGCCCGTGGTACCACTCGAGATCGCGAACGAATGACCGGACGCTGGTCGGGATATGTTTGAATATATTCATAATTGGCGATCGAGATCTAATCGTGCGACGTTGTCTCACGAAAGAAACGCGGCTTCGTGAAGGATGAACTTGCAAATTAACAAGCTATCATTATACTACTCGTCATTTGAACTTCTCTCTTACCGACGGTTCGAACGAGGCGAAACTCGCACTGATCTAACCGATATCTCGTTTCTTGCCGAGCTTTATATAACCTCTTCGGTCAGGAATCGCGAGTGAAATGTAGCCGCGACGCCTTGCGCGATCCGATCTGACGTTTACATAAGCTCCTCGATTATTTTTTCGAATCGCGAGTGTTTCTCGATTCGAGCTCTCTTTACCCGCGCGCGCGCGGTACACGAATCGGTGGAGTCATCGCTAGGCGAGTAATCGCGGGTCGCGGGATCATCGACATCGTAGAATCCAATGACTCACCGTCGTCGGTGCGTTTTCTCTTGATACTGTTGCCGTTCGGGTCCTGATGGTGCGCCGGGATTCCCAGGATGCCGCTGATGCTGTAAGCGTTGGGAGCGGTCGCCGCCGGGTGACCCGCTGCCGTTGCAGGTGCATGGGCTATCACCGACACGGAACCGCCCGATCCCGGCTGACCTTGTTGCTGGCCTTGCTGCTGCTGCGCCTGCTGTTGCTGGTGCGCGTGCTTCGCCTTCTCCGCCGCTTTGTTCCTCACGATTCTGCGGGACAATAGGCAACATTTATTTAGACACAGGCCAACAGAGTTAGTATTGCATAATGTAATGGAAGCAAATATCAGATCTGATACGTTTAGCAAATGGTAAATGATATGAATTTATCAGAGTCCTGAAAGCAAGGTTGTGGTATTCGCGATTGAACGGGGAAGACAGTCAGTAAATTTTGAAGAGTAATGTACGTTCGACGTTTCCGCATTTTTCATTGGATAACTAGAAATTATGAGATACCGATCCAGAGGTTCAGGATGATTAATTACGATTACGCGGGTCAGTTCGCGCACGGTCATTCCTCAGTCTTTACCTACCGCGCACTCCCGGTACACGGCGCGCCGCTGTCATTGCGATCGGTCAGGGTATATGTGTGCTCACAGTAACAACGCGTATCGTTCACCATTGTTCCGGACAGGCCTCGTCGGAGCGCCTCCGCCTTCGATATAGAATAGCTACGTGACTCTGCGGAACGGTCGCGTATCATAATCGCATCAAGGAGTCCGCAGACATCAGGCAGCTATAACGAAGTGTATCTTCCCTCCTCCTTCCTCTTGCGCCTTCCGGACCGTGCACCGACCGCTTATTATCCATGATATATTGTGCGTGCGGTTTCAATGGTCAGCCAGTCCACCCGACGTCGGTATCAATTATCCTCGCGAATATTCGTGGCGCAACGTTGTTAATCTCGCCGTTGTACCGCTCGTTACCGCGCGCGCACGCTTCGCGGAAGAAGCTTGGCGCGAATCGGCCCCAGGGGCGTCGATCGGCTACGCCCTTTCGAGTTTCATCGCGAAACGGAAGTGTCAATCGCGTTCGCATGGTAGAAAAGTTCTTCTTGTTTCGAAATCTCGTTATCAACGGTTGACCAGCGTATCAATCGGTATCCCGCGTTGGAAAGGCATCGCGGCATAATGGGCGGGCGGTTTCGCGCGGTAATGGGCGACCGTGTAATGGATCGGCATTAAGTCGTCCGTTTCTGGCGTGGATGTGTTTGTGGGCTAGGTAATCGTGGGGGTGCGAGCTACGGCGATCAATCAGATGACACCTGTTGCCCGATCTCCCTGGTTCGTTCGCCACCTTCGCCAATTCGCAACAATTAGCAACGATCCTTATCAGTTAGGCTCTGGGCCGGCGTCGGCTGCGAGACCGTGTCCCTTCGCTCTTCCATCGATGATGTATCCATCCCAATTAAGGAGGAACGTGCAAGCGTCAAAGATACTAATTTCTTTGTTCAAGCTTCATCTGAATCATAAATGATCAACTTTCCCTCCGTTCGTTGCAACGCAGCGTTAATGATTCGGTCGTTGTTTTAATTACTCGAACGCGAAGGACTTTGATTGAACGATGGAAATCGGCGAGGCGGCTTCCGCGAAACGCGGAGGGCCGCGGTATAATGAGCGCGATCGACGATCTAATATGCGCAACGACGCCGAGGCGTCCGTACAACAGGTGCAGATTTTATCGGCGCACAGATGGTGCGAACCGTTTCCGTGCGAGGTCCGAGCGAACGGGAGATTTTTCGTTGAAATCCACAGTCGTGCGCGTTTTCCTATCTGCTAATTAGCATCGTACTCGCCGCTCGTTCGTTATCGATGCATTCGTAAGTATCAACGACCGTTAGCGTTGCATGATTTATATAACTCAGCGAAATTTATTCCGTGCACGCGAATCAGTTTTTGTTCTCTGGTAAAAATATTGTTTCCATCGAACGTCGGGAAGTTGAGAAGATTTTTGAAATAGAAGGGTATCGATTCTTTGGGGAGATACAAGCCGGGAAAGTCCTTTATGGACTGATGGGAATGAAGTTTGTACGACAGTGTTTCCCCTTTCTCGTTCGATTCTCCATTCTCCCTGTTCTTTTATCTTGAAAATGATTGTTTAACAAAATTCCATGCCCCTCGTGCATCACTGTCACGTGAAAGGTTTATTAATCCAATCGGATGTTCGATCATAAAATCGTGAGTAACGATTTCTCAACATGGTTCCGCGGCCCCGTCGGCTAGCAGGAAAGAGGGTGAAACTGTCGCTACTGGAAAATCACATGGCGGTTTCCATTCAAGGGAGGGACGGGATGTATAGAAGCTCGCCAATCTTTCGCGGTGGCGAACAAGGAGGGAAGCACGTTTCCTTCCCTCGACGTTCTCCGTCGCTCTCGCCGCGGAGAAACCAGAGGTGGCGTCTGGAGGAAGGCCGAGCAGAATTATGAGGGTAGACCGTGTCGAGGGTGCCACGTGGGAAGAAGCTATGCCTCCCTTGGCGCCATCAGATCGTTCCCCAACGGCCACTCCTGAACTAAACTGCTCGACTATCTGGCCCGAACTGCCACCAATCGCCCCTGCGAACTTTTCCTTGGCTATCGTTCCGAATCTCTTCCGAGCACTACTTAAATCGTGTTTAGTCAAACAAATGGAAAATCATCCGATATAAGATATCCCGGCGATTGTACAAAGTTGATTCGTGAGCGACTGTTTACGTCGACGCCAGAATCCGACACGAATTATCGTGGATCTCGTAGCGTGAACGGTGGTGTACGAAGGGTAAGTCGATACTTTAAGACACTCTTCGGTCCCATACCTTTCCCAACGTAAAATCGTAGAGACGTTCCGAGAATAGGAGGCAGAATAGTTCGGGAACGATGGCGGAGGGATGAGGGCTCAGCCGTGGCACGGCTCTGGAACCACAAACTTTAATGTTGGCATTACTTTTATGCGCGACTTTATGCCAAGTATCCCATCAAATATATGACCCGGGCTGCTCCTGCACGCTTCCCGCGAGGGCGAGCACCTCTGTAACCTTCCTACTTCTCACCCCTACCGCTCTATACACTCCACCAACCCCCGTTCGTACGCGCGGGTAAATTATTGCGAATAAAACTTTATACTCAAATTACCTCTACGCCAACTTTATCGCATTTCGCCGGCAAACTCACCCCTTCTGATCTTCCTCCGCGGTTCTCTTATCAACCCTCGCCACCTCTAGGCGGACTTGAATTTCCTATCCGAAATTAATTTATATAATTAATTAAATAAAAGCTCGATATTTTTTATAGGAAATATTGACAGTCGATGAGATTTTTTATGGGTTTCGTTAATGAAAGATTTGCGAGTAATGCGATTTCGTCATTGACATCGAAACAATGCCGAGCAAGTTGGTGGATTATAGCTAAGTCGCAAGGGGCTGAGAAGTTGTTACGCTCGATTATTATGCTCCGCGGTGGATTTCGGGTGGGTTTTCGAGGATCTAGCGTAGTCTCCTTCGTGGGCAGATGCTCGAGCGTGCGGCATCGGAACGGAACACCTCCCCTTTCTCTTTAACCCGAAGTCAAGTAGAAAGAGAGAGGGAACGAGGCGAGAGGAAGATGGACACGGAGGAAAGAGAGAGAGAATCGCAGAGAACTGTTTCGTCGAGCTGTAGACACAATACGGGACTCGCTCCACGGCCATTGTACGCCCTTCAGAGGCGCACAATAGCTGGAAAAGGTGTACCCTGATATTCCACCACCTCTCGAGAGGCTGTAATATACCCCGGGAGCGTGCTGTACTTGCCATTTCTCTCTCTCTCTCTCTTTCTCTCTGTATAATACGGTGTGATTCTTGAACAAAAGCTACGGCGGAGGAAGCGGGGTTTACCGTTTCTGCAGCAGTGTTATCTTTCGCGGCGGGCTTAATTATTTTTGCCGCTCTTTTCGCCGCAATCCTGATTTCCAACTTGATACACCAAAACGTTCTCCTATATCGCTTCTACTTGTTCAAAGAACATTCTCTCCTCGAAGTGTTTTTACACACAGCATCGACGCAAGAACGATCACGAAATTCTCGTGAACTCAGGTATAGATTAAAGCAGAGCACTGTACCCTATTACCGCCGTAGTCAGTTTGATGAAGTGTCCCCCTGGCTGGTACCGGGGACGAGTATATTATTATATCTGGGGACGTAGTTCGCATTGTCAAACAGCAGCTGCCTGCTCCGTACACACAACTATATTAACTGTGACAGCGTACTACCACGTACGCTCGTCATGGTGTCTGTATACGTATTAACGCGTACACCGGTGGAACGGTGGCCGTGTTTGCGTGTTTGTTTGCGATGTCGTCGCTTCGAGCGACAAAAGCCGCTCTTCCGACAATGATACAGGCGAGTCAACAGTCACGAGGATCCTCTAAGCACAATGTAACACGCGATTTATAATATATCGTCTCGGCGGCGACACCTTCTCAACCCCTGGGTTGAGGATATAGGTCTATCTACGTGCCATTATGCGCTCTCGAGGGCCGGAGATTTATGCGAGATCCCCCGGACTCGGAACGATCCACGGATCGGGTCCTATGAAGTTGTCGATCCTTCAAATTCTTCCGGCGCTTGCCCATTTGCATCGAGATGCAAATTTCAAGGTTCACGTTAGGGATGACTCGTCGGTTAACTTTCGTCGTTACAATGACTCAAAGTAGCCTACTTTTCTGTCTATTAGAGGCCGTATGATATCGGATTACTAAGTATTATCAGATTAGCAATTCCATTTTTCTCCCTTTAGTCATTTTTGTTCATCTTCACGATATACCTTCCTTAAGGATGTATTGGCTATACAGTCAATCCCAAAAGTTTATGCA
>NW_017151272.1:116001-148081 GCF_001652005.2 Ceratina calcarata | reverse complement strand
CTTCTAAACCGTTGTACTTACGGGAAAATTGCATAGGACCTTTCTTGTAGAGGACGACGAGATCTACAATTTCCATGTAAAATTATTTCGCTAGCATTAATAGTTTACGAGTAATTTGCAAAAAACTGTTTTTTCGTTTTTCGTCAATAACTCGTAAACTATTGATGCTAGCGAAGAATTTTTATACGGAAATTGTAGATCTCGTCGTCCCCTACAAGAAAGGTCCTATGCAATTTTCCCGTAAGTACAACGGTTTAGAAGTTATTGAGGAAAAATGAAATTTTTTTCCAAAAGTTCGCCGTTTCGAGGCTGGGATGGTCGGATTTTGTCAACATCAATAAAATGCCAAATAATCATATGTAACTTGTTAAATACTCAAGTTAGAAGAAAAATTCATAGAATCTTTCTTGTTGAGGACGTCAGGGCTTATAATTTCTGTATAAAATGCTTTCGCCAGCGTCAATACTTAATTGGATATTTCCTTCTATACTTTTTAGCACGTAGCTATTTATTATTAGCATTATTCTTCCGACGTCTGATTTCTTTTTAATTATACGAAATGCGTTTTTCTAAGGTACATAAACTTTTGGGATTGATTGTATAGCCAATACATCCTTAAATTCGAAAAAGTTCTACAGATCAAGCGTAACTTCTTCATCCTGGAGAATTCACGAGAGAGGAACCCTGCGTTCTGCTCTTTCGATTTTGTTATGCATCGTCAAAATATATTTTATAATGCATTTGAATCTTTGAGACGAATTAAATATAAAGATGGCAATCGGTGGCGAGAGGATTTTGACGATGCTCCGGCCGACTGACTTTAGCATAGTTCTCGGGCAAGAACAAAAGGGGATGAAGCATTATGGGCTGGCGGAGGAGCCGGCCATCCGGTTTCATTGCGGTTCCGTCTGTCCTCTGACGTTTCCACGGCAACCTGGATTGCGTATCTCGGCCGCGGTCCTCCTCGTAGTAGTCTTCGTTGCTGTGGTCGTGTTCCTCGTCGACGTTCAACCCCTGAGGTTGCCTCGCGCTCCTCTCGCCCTCCCCTCGGTTCGACGCCGGGGACGCGGGCTGGATACCGTAATTGTAACTTCATTTGAGGCTAATTTCGACCGAGGAGGGTATGATGAAACGCGGTAATAATCGTGTTATCCAGACAAAGGACGGTTATGGATACGCGCCGCCGCGGCTCTCAGCGTGTACCATCATCCCCGGATCCTCCGGCCAACCCCGAGGGTGCTCCCGCTTTTACGTAGGAGGGGTCTATCCGCTCGTTCTGCAAATATGGCTGCTTTAACGAAACTTCACCACGGTGCACCATATTGTTTCCCTCCGACCTCGTGTGCGGCTTTTAACTCAACATTATATACCGTCGTTCTCGCTGCTCTTTCATTCTCGTCTCCCGTTTCGCCTCGACCTCGCGTCGAAACGTTCTGTTCTTAATTCCACGAGCGCGCCAATGAGCGTGCTGTCGTCTATTTGGTTAATTTCGAATCTCGTTTACTATTGTAGGCTCTTAGATTGTTCCGTAACAGCACAGTGTAGGATAATGTAGTAAGATATTGTACGAGTATGGTAAATGCCAGTCGGAAGCGCGAAGAACATTGTAAGTAATACGGGCGGCCCGATAACGACGGCAAAGTCTAACGTCCGAGACTTGCTGCGTTTTCGGGAACGTTTTTAGGACAGTACAGCTCTGGACGAGAAAGAAGCTGGTCGCGACGAGTCGGAATCCGATTAAATATATATCGTTAATATACTTAACGCAGTGTCGGTCCTGATTTCTTTCCACACTATGAAAAAAAAAGGAGAAGAAGTGGTCCCTCTTCTGTGGGAATGCAAGTCAGTACGAATGATGATTCGTCGAGAGGGAAGAGGTTTCCCGAGTCGATGAAATGGTAAATAAGGCAGTCGGGTAGGCAGGCGTTATTTATGGGGATGTAATTTAATAAGCGAAAGATGAACAAGGAGATGCCGGTGACGCGGAGCGGAAAGCCGAAAGTGGCATGAAAGTAGCAACCGTCCTATTGGCCACCCTTGTCTCTGGCGTCGCGGAGAACAACCGGCCATATGGCTCCTCCGTGCTCCTGCGCCGACCTCGCGCCATTCCCGAGGCTTCCGGGGGTGTGAAATGATATGGAAGTAATGGAGAGCAGCCCCGGTGGCTGCCGTGCCGGCTCCTCCACGGGAGATTGACCCGCCGCGATACCAGAAAAAGGAGACCGTTCGCGATGACAGATTGATACAATTCCATCGAGAGAGATTCCGCGCGACAGATTTCCTACCAACTGTTGTTGCTCCGCTCGGTCATTACGTCGAATTAAAGTAAAGGGGAGGGAATGATGAATCGGTCTCGATCCCGATTCGAAAACTGTTCACCTGTTACCCGAGCTGAGGAACGTAAGAGTGAGAGAAGAATGGGTACTATCGAGATAACGGTTTAGCAAGTTTTTTCTTGGATGATCCACGGATGGAACGACAGGAAGTCAAGGGAGTAATCCTCCCTTAGCCCTGGTGTACACTATCGACTGGAAGCCGCAAGAAAGGGCGAACGCGGTAGGTACACGCGAGACCGTGACGTCTCGGGGGTCGTTCGTTCGTAGAAGGAGGCTGTGAAGCCGGCATAAAGCCCTTGGGCGAACCTCGCTCCTTATCGATCTGCCTCTGAGACTTCCTCCGCGGTCGAAAGGAGGAAGCCGTTTCTCGGGGAGAAACACTGGAGGGAAAGAGAGAACGGGAAAGCCGGTTGAATGTATATGTGTGCAAGATAGACCTCGACCGAGAGCCGGCTACTCGAGCGTGACTCCGCAACCGAAGCCGAGCCTATCAATATTTCCTCCCGAAATACGCGGTACCATCGCTACAATTTTTTTTCTTTCGTCTTCCACTCGTCCGAACCGTCGATTTTTAATAGAACAGAGGAAAGAAAACGTTTAAATAAAACGGAAGACGCGCACGGTACCCTAAAAGAGGAGGAAAAAGCAGAAAGATTGCTCGGTTGATTCAGCAAAGTAGAAACAAGCCTTGAAGGGTTCCAATCTTGGCCAGGTTTTTCGTCCGTTCCCCTCTGATCCCGGCCTCATACTCGGGATATATATCTGTTATTTTTCGCGAAAGCCACTCCATTATTTCGCTCTCCTCGGCCAGTGCTTTTTTACCGGCTGGTCACCACCGTTTCCTTTCTCTTCGCTTCTCCGTGTCCACTGTTCGCGGCTGGTCTCATTCCGGAGTGCCTCGGCAAAAGCAGGACAATACATTATATTAGCCGTATCATTATTTCTCCGTACGAAAGCTAGCCCGAAGCTAGAAAAACCGAGACACGCTCATAATGGGAGAAATCCCGGCGTGCACACCCTAATATTCCTGCTATTTCTTTCCGTCCCAGAAATCGTTGCTCTCCTCTCTTTCCGCGAGGTCAAACGTTTCGCGATATCCACGATGTCCTTTATAATTCGTTCGGAGAACATACGTGCAGTTCGTAGTTTGAATTTAATAAAGATTCCCTCTTCGATCCTCCCCGTTGGGACGATCGATTCTCGTATGAACAATCACTTGGATTGGAGGGCGCATTTTCAGCGGAGCATCGGTTCTATCCATTGCTCGGCGAGCGGAAATACATTTACCTATACGTAGAGAGGCCGAGAGGTTGCGGGCTCGATCGTACGTGAGCGGGTAAAGGTAGAGCGGATAGGTGCATGTAGGTGGGTACGTAAGTATCCGCGGGGTAAGTTTTTCCAGGCGATCTGCTCTCCGGATTCAGATCAATACCCGCCATCTGGGCTTTGGGTCGGGGGATACGGACATGGAGGAAAAGGAGAAGGTGGACGAGCTGCAGAGAAGGTCGGTCGGGTGCACGAGCGAGATAGAAAATTGAGAAGGTGGAGGAGTCACTCGAGCAACAAGCCACCGCCGCACCCTCCGCTGCAATCCTAGACACATCGAAAACCTCGACCAGAAAGCAATTCCTGTACCTTACATACGCCCACGTTTCACGCTGCCTTGACTATCGCGACACCGTCGAATCGATGGAATGGAAATATGTTCGACCGGTCCTTGACTCTCGGAAATTTTCAATCGAGTATCGAAACAGCGACGACGAGATACGAAAAATTGAAGTCGTCGCTCGACGTCGAAATTCCTTGTTTTTGTTGAAATGCTTTGGGTGACGAGCGATTTGCGTGCGTATCCATTAACACCCGTGGCCAACGGGAAATCGTGTTAGTGGATTTCACTCGCGGCAGCCAATTCTAGCCACATTACGCTCGATTACATTATCAGACCTGGTGAGGGGCGCGAGACCCGTAGAGGGTGCGAGGAAACGATGAAGTGGCTGCGTACGGATGAAGCGGGAGATAAGGTCTTAAGTAGCGACTGATTAAATCTCGGGACATATGTGTGGCGATCAATGGTACTCCGGTGGTCTCTTTCTCTCTCTTCTCTTTTCATTGTCCCTGCTAGGATTTTCTGTTGCTCTTACAAGGGGGGATTCACTCGTTCAGTTTGCGCGGTGCTGATACGCTGTAATGCCGTCTCATGGGAGTTCCACTCGAGAGTTCCATCCCTTTACTCGTGTTTCTAGCCACGCCAACCCTCTTTCACCCCGATCTACTCTGGCCGACGTAAAAACACTTGAATTAATCGGCCCATTCCCGAAGGAACCTGCGAAAGGTCAATAGGATCGGACCGGGTGCACGCTTATCTCGATGCACGGCCCGGGGGTGATTCTCGACTCGTCGGACGACTAATCGGTCCCGTTGGCGATCGAGCATATGCTCGCGCCCCCTTATTCGTTTTCTTCGATCGCCGATAAATTTCTTCTCGTCTCAACGATTAATTCTTAGCAGCCGGTGCAACGATGACAACGTGCTTCGCACCGTTCAATCGCGATCGCTTCAAGCGTCGAACGGTCTGAGAATTTCTATAAAAGTTTTGACTCACCGGTTGATAGAGGACACGGATGGCACGTTGTCCTGCGAGCAAATGCCCTCGGCGAGTAATCGGTCCCTGATCTCCCACGCGAACATCGTCGGATTATCCCTCTTGTAATTAGCGATCGCCTCGACGACCGGCGGCGTCGCTACCTTAGGCTTGGACCCGCCTATGACTCCAGCCTTGAAGCTGCCGGTTTCGTAATACCTGCGGACAAGAAAGAAAAATATCTGTGTCGCGATTCTATTACGGTCGACCGCGTGACTTTTCAGAATCGTTGACCATCTACTGTTTCCGCGACGTAGACGCTCTTACGATCGATCAGAGAAATTCGAGCCTGAAAGGACGACTTGGCCGCGTCCTTTTTTCCCCTCGGTCGAATGGCATCAAAGGGAAACGAGGTAGGGAAACACGGGAACGGTCGTTTTTCCCGCGACCAACGCCGGATAACGAAACGCCGTCCAGCGGCGCGTCAACGACCGGCTGTTTTAAAACAAACGGCCTCTACCTCTCGGCACTCTCTCTCTCTCTCCTATTTTATTCAGCGTACGCGCACGCGATGCCCAATCGCGATTCTCCCATCGTGAACGCGCCCTTTGTGTCTAATTAGTTAAATAATATCTTCGCTGGTGCGCTTAAATTCAATTACGACCGAAAGCCCGCAATAATGGTCCGCTTGTGGGCCGCCTTGATGGATGTGGGTCCGCCGCCGGCGTCGACTCATGCCCGTTCAAACTGCCGACGCGCACCAATTTTCTGCGCGTCACCGTTCCTCTCCTTGTTCGTCGTACGTCGAAAAAATATATGGCTCGGTGAAAAATGTATCGCAAAAAAATATGGAAACGTTCTTTATGGAATTATTCTGTTCGGCTCGTTAAATCGTGTCGCGATCATTGGACAATGTATCACGACGTTTCACCCTCTGTAAAAGTTGTCCGCGAACCTGTTACAATAGAAGCGTCGGGGGGTTCGAAATTATTATATCTGCCGTAAAACCCTATTACAGGTCCACATGCTACCCCTTCAATCCCTTCGGTTCCGCCCCCGTGAAATACCCATTAAATCGCACGATTTTTGAGACCGTTCACCCCAGCCGCATTAATTTCCCATTTACCATCGTACGAACCGGACTGAATTTTTTTCAAAGACGATCGGGAAACTGTACGATGTTCCAAAGTCAAAGGGGACCTTTCTCGCACAGCTTTCGCTCGCGCTTCCGTTCGGTCCGTGCAGATGCGTCGAAGACGTCGATTCCGCGAAGAAGAGGCGTCGCGACGTATCAGTGGCGCGTGACTGCGTAAAACTCGAGCGTTAACAGCGTCTGGTCGCTCGGCCCGGGGATCGTTTTCGCCGCAGTTTCGCAAGAAAAAGTGGTTGTAAAGTCTGCGGCTTGTAAAGTCGCGAGTGACGCGATAGGAGAAACGAGTTGCGCGTTGAAACGATTCACATGAAAATATAAAAGCGCCCTGGACACTCGCATTACACGTAATCTATATTTAAAGTATGCGTATAAATAGAACCGACGCGGCACGAAATGCTGGCAAAATAAAAGCGTGCCCGATGATTTTTAAATCGCGATCTCGAGAGAGAGAAAAAAAACCGGGAAGTGAGGGTACAAAAAAAGTGGCAGTTGCTCCATCTCGGTCGGCTTAATTTATTCGGACCTGTTTTTTAATAAGCGATTAGGAAATTTCGTTGCGAAACTTCGCCGGCCGCTCAACCGCGCTTTCTTTCTGATTCACACGTCGCTGCAACGCTACTTATCGATCCGATCTCCCGTAAATCAGTTGAAAAATAATGAATTACGACGTTAATATGCCTGTTAATTTCTGTTCATAACACATTGCCGTTAATATCGCCGTGCAATAAATCGCTCATCGGACCGATTCAAATCCCCGTGAATCTACGATCCCAGTTTCCAGTTAATTTCGCTGATTTCCTATGAACAAATTTCTGTCCGATGCTCGCGAGAATTCCTTTAAGTGGAAAAAGGGAAGTACTGGTCAGACTTCGGTCGAAGGAAGATCGATAAGGAGCAAAACCAGTGAATAATTCAGCCGGTTTATTACACGCGCGTGGAAAAGAGAGCGAGAGAGAATGCGACGATGATATTTCAGAGGGACGTATGACATTCGGGCCATCAAAACGGCACGAGGCCACCCGTTATGTAACGCGGGGCGAAGGGTGGAAAAAACATGGAAACCGCATATCGTCGCACCCGCTGGCATCCCCCGCCGCGGGAGGAAGAGGGGTGGTTTCTTCCTTCCGGGCATCGCAGTTTCGTTCCCCGGGTTCGTTCGCCCAGTAGTCCTAACAGCGTCTTTAATTAAATCACTCCCGGACCGAGAATAGTCTCTTTTTTTGCCCGGCTCCTCGCTCGGCCCTGCTCTCTCCTCTTCCGTTCTCCACTTGGAACGCGCGGGAATTGTGAGCTTGATCTTTCGCTAAATCATTCGCCTCGACGAATTAGCGTTCTTTCGTTCCGAGCGACAATTGAGAAATAGTTAACGGGTTCCGATTATCTCGTGGCTCGGTTCAGTGAAATCGGAAAAGAGTCGACGGAGGAAATGGTCGTAGAGGATGGAAAAGCGAAAACCAAAAGCTGTTCGGTGGCTGCGGTTGTAACGGATACGAGCCGGGGGTTTTGGATGGCGCCGGGAACGGTGTCGGTACTCACCTCGACAGTATCTTGGATACACAGCCGTGAGATACCCTGAGTTGTCTGGAAATGTCGCACGGTCGGACGCCGCTGTGCGCTAGCTCGACGATCCTTTGCCTGACTACATCCGGTAGCGGCCTTCCGTTCACGAAGACGCCGCCGAGCTGGTTAACTCCGCCGTGGCCTGGAAAATGGAAATCGATAACGCATTAGTCGAGGGGGCACACCGTTTCCGCGCGAACTTCCGCGATCGTTCGCCGTGAAAACGCGTAACTGACCGCGACTACTGCTCTACGTCGATGGCAATTTTTATTCGCTTCGGCCGATTTACATGGACCACTCAGCAGCGTAATTCTCACGCCTTCCCCTCGGCGCATTTGCTAATGACGAAGGGGCAACGTGTCAGGCGTCATTCGATTTTCCACGCGACGCTCACCGTTCTCTCAAGACGGGTTTATTTTCGCGCATTACAGCTGCCTAACGCGATAACTTCGATCTAATATCGTAATGGAGGGTTCTGGACCGCGACATATGTCCACGTGTACGTGCCAGTGCGCCGATGATTCGATGATCGCCGTTCCTAACCCCTCCGATTCATTCCCTCGTTTCTTTCATCGCCGCTCGATCGACTTCTTCTCGACGCAGGCCGTAGTGACCTGTCGCGGGAACGTAAGAATCGCGATAATGCGGCCGCTCCAATAACGCAGTCGAGTATAACAATTCTGATAGGCATCTTCTTGTCCACGAAATCGTTCTACTAGAAAATTAATTCTTGATTTGTTCAACTTTCACGCGGCGTTAAGTATGCGAGTTTCTTGCGTGTCAGCGATTCCTCCCGCGAGAAACCTACTTTCAGATGAACTCAAATCGATTTATTCCGTGGAAAGTAAACAAGGCTCGGACCCGTTGAAACGATCGTAGTTAATTACCAGGATGAGCCAGCCATTTCGATCAGGAGCGTCATTGTCGCCGGAACGACGCGTAAACCTCCGATTTTTCCCTCCCATAGGCGATATCGGTTCGGCCATCTCCGCGGCAGCAAGACAATGAGGCATCCGCGATCATTACTAGAAACGATACGCGCTTTCCGGTCGCAAATCAATTCGCTCTCGCGTTTATGGTCGCATCCCCGCGGCGCGGCCGGTAGTCAGGGGGATATCGTCCTGGAGTCATGGTGCCACGGGCAAAAGCACCATGACCACCCTATACACACGCCGTCACGCCTGCTGACCACGACTATACGAGGGCCCTGGATTCGTAGCCCGAATCGTCCCGCCGTTCCTCCCTTATTATTGTTCTCCGCATCGCAACGCGTCTCTTCGTTCCGTTGCACCAGCGTGTAATTTCGTTAGCCTTATTTATCGACTCGCGTTTCTTTTACAAAACGCCGCATTAGCCTCGACGCCGGTTCAGCGTGAAACTGCCGGCTCGGTTCCGTGGATGATTAAAAAAAAAAAACAACTCTCCGTCAGTCAAACTTTCTCACAGCATATTAACGCGCGCAACAAAGTATTCCGTTCACGGATTAATCGAACGTTTATCGGCGTTTCGACTCGGGTTTGTCGGAGAAAGCCAGCGCCCGTTTCCTAATCTCATCGCGTTGCAAGAAACCCGGGTCGATGCAAAATAAGACTGCGAACCATTTCCGGGCCGCCGCCACGGTTTTCATCGCCGCGATCCATTAATACGTCCGCCAATCCGGAATCCGCGGAACGAGCGTGGCGAGAACGTATCGTTCCATCTTCACGGCTCGTTTTAAATGAACGTCGGAACGGGTCGGAGCGCGGAGGCCCGCGATCGCGATACGGGAACTATTCGCGATTAGATACCCTCGGCTGATTGGGAAATCGCGTTAGTCGAACGGAACACGCGAGACCAATTCATTCGACGACGATGTCCGTTTTGGTGTTTCGCGTGGAAAAAGATATCCATGAAAGATGAAATGTTGCCGAGGGGACGAGCATCGGGCAAGAATTGCGTGCGCGATATAGATTCTCGTCTCGGACACACGATATTTCTTTGCAGCTTTGTCCCTGTATTACGTTACCTACGGTCTGGCATTACGTGTTGCCAGACTTTACGACTTGGCTACCTGCGAAACAGCGGGAAGACCGCGCTCTTATTTTCCCCGAACCGCTCGACGACTCGTCCAATCGTCACAGCAATTAGAAGTTAAATATCGTTTGCTATTTTTATATACAATTAATTGTTCACGTCGTTATACGCATTGAACTGCGAGTATTCGATGTGGAATCATAAACGGAAAGGTAATAGGTTTAATCTGTTCGTCGAAGGTTGGATTTTTCGGTGTTCGATGCGTAGAGTAAATTTCATGGCAATTACGCGGATAATTTTGCTTGTTCAATGAAAGGGATTGGCGCATTGGTCGTGGGACGATTCAGCTGCGATGTGCGCGCGTTGACCGCGCCGTTCTTGTTAATGTTTCATAATTATTATCCTGCCATTAGTCGAAACGTATCCCGCGGCGAAATTACGCCCGCGGTCGCCTAATTAATATCGTTCGACCGACAATCGGACGGAAACCGCGAAGGAAGCGTCGCTATTTATCGTATCGCCTGATTGTCCCACCGATCCTTTTTTTTTCGTCGCTTCACGCTTTTCCATCTTCACGCGCGATTACGTCGGACACGCTTCCGAAGTCGTCCAGGTTTTCGCTTTTATACACGCGGAAGCGGCACGGTTCCACTATTCGACCCGCGTCAACCCCTTTTCCCCGTTCGAGACCACTCGAACGATTTGAATTTCTCCGTCGATTTCTTGGCAAAAGAAAGTGAGAGAAAACGAGAGGATCCTGCGGCCGAGCTTCTTTTTTCACAAAGAATTTCCGTTTCGGCGTTGGTTACGCGATCGGTTAAGTTTCACCGTTGATTTAGGGGAGAAACGTGGTTTGGAGAACGATTCCGCGAACGGTTCCTACGCAAATCGGCGACTACGACCGATTGCGGTTTCGTTTTTTATCGTCACCGGTACCGCTACGGACCTGACGGAATGAAGGTCACATCAAATTTCTTGCGTTCGCACTCTCGTTTGTCCGGCGACAATGCAGATTTGTCGCCGGAGCGGATCGTCGCTCGACTTTCCCGAGTCTATTCCACGGACCGCTTGATCTGGACAGAAAACCCCGGGAGAAATCGATTTTTATGGCAACCGGCTCGCTCTCACGATCCAGCGAAAAGAATTGATCGTTTCTTCTGTTTCATCCTTTTAAATCTACGTGGTTCTCCTATTTTGCATAAAAACGAGTGACGTTCCATCGTTTCTTACTCTGACCGTTCCTATTTCGCGTTCGTTGCTCGAATAAAAATTCATAAATAAAACGAACGATCAGAAGTAGGACGCGATTAGATAAGGACTTGCGAAACTGTGGGAACTACGGTTATGGGGTTGAAGGAAAGTTTCGAACGAGAATATTTTAAAGGATTGCACGCGTTTAGGGCTTACAGGTGTAATATTCCATCATATTCTGATTGTAGCGATAGGCAGTGCTGAGGTCCATCGCGGCCCCTCGCTGGCCGACGGCCGTCGGCTGTGGGAATCCAGGTGGTTCCTCTAGCCGTTCGTAGATTCGCGCGTGTAACGTGTGAAACAGCGGTCGCTTCTATTGACGATGACGCCTAGCTATCGTCTCCTTTTTTAACGGCAACCTCCGTGGACCAGTCTATGGTGCCGCGGTACAATGACTGTCATCAGGAGCGCCTTTGTGCCGGACAACGGGTGGCTTCGAGCACCCGGTCGGCCGTCGCTTCATTTTCCTGAGTCCCTGGCTAAAACTCGATCCAAGGGACACCCACGGCCTCCTCGGATTCCCCTCACTGCACCCGCGGCATCACTGAACTACACTCGCGCGGTATCCACAATAAAGGACCGGTCGGGTCCCCGAAAGGGTTTCCGGGCCTCATCCTTTGGTACCGAACTAGGTTCTCGTTTGATATCGGACAACGTTCTCGTTTCGTCGTTTCGGTCTACGATGGCTCAGTTCTCAGCTTGTCACGGCGGATTGTCATACAGTTAACACAGTTTCCACTTCACCGTATACGATTCTCCCTCTTCTGTAAAAGTAATCACAAACTGGATCGTCAAGGATCTCGATCCCAGATCGTCATTGATAAAACTTCACTCTCGTTTTATCACTCGCGATTATGAATCAGGAAAAGATCCAAGCGTCACACAAACCGCGGATATCTACCGAACGCTCGTTGACGATCTGCCGCGTAGATCTAAAGGTCCGGAACAGATGAGAAGGTCCCCGATCACGTCTTCGGTCTTTATCGTTATCAATCGCGGTAACGCCGTGGTCGGGCCCCAAAAAGCGGGTACGGTCGTGCGAGTAACAACGACGTTAAAGCACGAACGAGGCTTCTGGCGTCGGGCGCACACGTGACTTCGCCAAGCTTTTCGACCCCCGCCTCTATCGTCGAGCTTTCATCCCCACGCTGATCGCAACCCCGCCTTTTGCATCCCTCGTCCAGCATCCGTTCGCGGGACTCGGTCCAACCATTGGCCCGCTCGTGGATCACGTGGATACGAAGTGGGGTTCTGCGACGCGGGGTTTCTACGGAAACCAGCGGCAGCGTCGCGCGCGGGATAACGTCGTTATTGGCATCCACCGCGGTGGGACGAAGAGATCGCCCGTGAGGGAGAGGAACGGATTCAGGGATGGAAGAGGCAAAGGTTGCGAAATAAACGTTCGCCGGCTGGTCTACCGCCAACAGTCCCACGCGAAATCACGCGGCGCACACCCCCGTGAGCACTGCTTATTCATGAGCTTGTCCCTCTCCGGCCGCTTCTCTACGTTCTTCTTCTTCTTCTTCTTCTTCTCCTAGGATACGATGTCTCGCCTTATCGATTTTATTTATTTAAGACTTTCCCTTTGTCGCTCCACTTGCTTCCGGAAACCCCCGTCATCGTTCGACCACCTTTTCCAACCCCTGATCCGACACGGCACAAAAATACTGCCTCGCGATCGCGATTTCGGATTCCATTCGCTCTCGGGGACTAATTAGACGTTTGAAACGAACACATCGGCTATGTTTTCAAAAAGACACTGCTTGTTTTGAATCACCGGAGACGCATCGGACTCGGCCGCGGTTAATTACGAGACTGATTACGTCGCCGGATAAAACACTGGGCCGTAGTGGAGTCGCAAAAGGTGGATCAGGGAGGAAAGGGCTAGGAATCCGCAAGTTACGCGTGTCGCGGCTCGGGTAGGGAGATCCTCGGCGGTGGGGACGATATACTGGTTTACAAACTGCGCCGCGCTCTCCGCGCCCGGCTATACGGATACTTTTCCTTGGGAACTTGTACCTACCGCTGCAACCAGGGCCCGGGTGTAACATTTACGGTAATCTATAGATGCTTATTCGCCGGAAGAAACTTATCAATTTTATGCCGGGCTATAACTCGAAAGTTAGGCAATGCGCGATGCATTCCAATTACCCTTCAGCGGGATCGAATTACTCATATCCAACTTCCCCGATGGCCGATCCGATTTTTACCCTGGCGTCGAGTTATTGCGAGTCCCACGAAACTTTCGCGAGTACGCGGAATTTATGGCGAGGGTTTGACCGCGATCCAGATCGGGAAACATCCCTCGTCGAGGTACCATTACGCGAAACTTCTCGACGCATCCTCTGTTTCGTCTACCTCGTCGACTGCTCTTCGTTTCCAAGACGTTTAACCTCTCCTCATTGCTGGAGCATCGAAACGGATCTGCAGACGCGTTCCGCGTTACCTGGGAGAAACTGCGTTAATGTCCGAAATGCTCGAGCAAATGGTGCATGAAAGGGACTTCGTTGGCAGCCAAGAAGTCGACGCGCAAAAGAAAAAAAAATTGTATCGAGCGAGAAGGGGGGCAAGACACCGAGGGGGGCCCCCACCTGTCTAAGTGGCAGCGCGTCTGGGAAGGTACGGGCCGGTGTTCGGATCAGCCGGAAGGTGCGGTCAGCCATCGGCGTCGGTGGGACCGCCGTTGGGCCGCGAATCTCACAAGGGTCCGGTTTACATTCGAGTGCGTTCTTTCATTACTCCTTTCTTCGTTTTCAGTCCTCGGAGTCCTCCTCCGCCGGGCTCCGACGCTGTCATTCACGACATTAGATACGTGAGATCGGGAAACGCGCCTCCTGTCGAACGCAAACGCGTCGTTGCGTAACCAGCTACGCGTACCTGACACTCTCGACGTAGCCGCCGGGGATCCTGTAATTTCCTAGCCGGCCGATTGTGCGTTTTCGATTGTCGAGCCGGGATCGATTGCACACCGCATCCTGTTACCACGACTACTTTTTAACCTTCGACATTGTCGCAAACCTCGGGATTCGTTTCACGCTCATAAACGATCGAGCATTTTCATCGAGAAACAAAGGGAAATCGGATCGAGTTCTGCCCCTCCGGTAACCCTCGAAGGAAATCTTGTTTCACCTGTGTCGTCGTCCGGGGACAAAGAACTATCCATCCGTCATTATCGACCTAATCTCTGGAGGATCTGGCGGGATTACGCTTTGGCATATCATTTGACTGAACGAACGAGCGGCTCGGGCCGCGTTGACGGGCAATATGTCCTCTACATGAGTGCACCGGCGGCGTACTCGACGTGAGACACGGATTGGGGGACACTCGGACCGCGTAGTTTCGTACCGCGCGCTATGGTGTTCGTGTCGCAAAGGGCGGGGGCAGATGCAGATGAGCTCGCTGTTCCGGGTGCATCGATCATTGGGGGAAACGTGACTGCGCCGTTCTCTTGGATGGCTAATCGGTAGCTAGGTGACCGACTATCCTTCCTGATCCGTCGGCCAACCGCTGTATCAATCTCGTTCGTCGTCGTAAGAAAGATCGACGAGACTCTAAAAATCTCGTTCCGCTCCGTCGAGATTAAAAAGTAATTATCGACGGTCGACGTCTGTCGCGAGAATCAACCGGAGAATTTCATTAGTCGTTGCAATTAGAGTCAACGAAACGAGAATTATTTTTCTGTTTGCCGTCGCGTGGACGTGGATAATGGGTCTCCAATGAGAATCACCGAGTGCGGGGCAAAAACGGTCTGGTTCGAACCGAAAAGGAGAGAAAAGAAGGGTGAAAAAAGGAAAACCGCCGGACGAATTTATCCCCCTGTTGGCTGGCCGCTCTCAAAACCGCAAAAACCCGGAGAACTCTTCGCGAGAGCGTCCGACGGAATTCGGTAACTATTCCGCAAAAGATTAACCCCTAACCGTATTACCGTGGCGTGGCAGAGCGGCGCGGAGGGCGACGGGGGCCGGCGATAACTTACGAGATTTGATGTAAATAGCACACTTACTTATTCGCCAGTGTCGCGCGGCGCAAGTTAAAAATACGGAGGCCAAGGTGAGGGATGCCGCGGGAGAGAGCGAGGGAGAACGAGGACACGGGGACGAGATAGAGAGAGAGAGATAGAAGGGAAGCGGGACGGGTGGCAGGGGAAGAAGGAGACCGGGAGGAAGTGACTTTTTTGCGTAATGAAAGCAATCAATTCAAGTCCCTGGCTGCGGAGCGTTCTCTCTGGTAAGGGAGAATCGCGCTCCTGTTCCTTCTCTATCGTTTCCTCTCTACTCGCCACGATCTTCGGCTAAGGGCGGAAAAAAAGCTTGGTAGGGGTAGTAACTCAGTCTCGCCTCGCTGTGCCACCCTCTTTCTCGCCGCCCTAACAGTGGCCGGACCACTTTTGTAGTCATCATAAAATGCCCTGCTTTCAAGTTCCGACGATTGCTACACTCTTTTTTTTCTCCCTCTCTCTCTCTCTTCCTCGCACTGGATCTTTCGCTCCGACCCTCCCGTTCGACGATGGTGCGGCGGTAGGAAATAACGAAGTGGTGAGTTCAGGAGGAGCCGAGAGGGAGAGGATTCGAACGGAGGTGGAGCAGGTTAATCCCGAGTATTTTCCAGGGCAGGGGGTGCGACCGCCCTAGCCGGGCGAAAGTCCCGGGGAGTGGATACCTCTTTAAAACAGCACTAAAGTATCGTTAATCTTGGAAGGAGAGCCTCTTACTTTCGCCCGGGACAAACTAGTTAGACGCATCCGCTTGATACAAAAATAAATTACGATTCCCTGCCATACGTCTTGCGCTTCCACCTATCGAACGATCGTTCCCGTTTAACCAAAGTTCCTGCGAAACAATCGGAGACACTGATACGTCCGCGTATGAGAATCGGATTGCAAATAAATTACGAGCGCGGGGAATATCTGGCAAATGTTACGAGAATGAAATCTCCCGATGATAGACAGAGCTCCCGTGCTTCCCGCGGGTAATGCTAAATGTCAAACACACGGCCCATCCCTCGTCCCCAGGAGAGCTAAAGGCCACAACGTCATAATATGATTACGCGGTGTCCGTCATCCCCTTGTTTAGACGCGATTATTGCGCGAGGAGTCAGACTCGTCGACGAACGATCCGGTCTTCATTCGCCCCGTTTGTGACGTAATTTGGCTCGCTTTAATTAAATCTCGAAAGATCCCAAGCGCTGTTTAATTAATCGATTATGCGGCCACCGCGAAAATGTGAAAATCATCGATAAGCGCGCGTTCGACCAGCAACGAAGCTATAATTGCCAGTTAGATTTCTCTGGTTTTATCGACGATAGTAGCGTTTAGATAACGAGTTTACCCGATGAACGCCTGGGAATGAACTTACTGAATGTCGTGCTAAATAGTTCCCTGCGTTGCTCCTTCCCTAGTTTCTCGATGTAGCAGTCATCGTTCCACACGTCGATCACTTCTAGTATCACAGACATAGCTGCTCGTCACTGGTTCACGACGAAGCCAAAGAAATAATTTTTCGATCATCAAACTTTTGTCTCGTCGAACAATTTTCGCGATACACACGATTCTCGTTTGATTCGTCGTTCGATTCGCGACCGCGGATCATCGCTCAATGGATCATCGCGATTCAAAACTAATATTTACTGTTTACGCCCGTGCCTTTCGCTCGACCGAAATTTCACACAATAATTCATGCCAGAGTATTTACCCCGATTGATCTAAGATTCTAAATGATTTTACGTTCTGACATACTTTCCGTATTAGTAAGTACATCGGCATCAATATTTATAGCCACTTTTAATGCACTGTGACCGAAAGCTTTCTCGACGACTTTTCGTCCACAAAAATGCCTCTATTCTTCTGCGGGATCGATAGCTTTTAAAATGTTTTGGCAAATCGAGGTGGCCACCCCTAGAACATGGGCGAGAGAGAGCGACATAGCGATGGAACATTAGAAGGGATATATTTGGCCGATGTAGCAATAATTTCCATGCATATATACACGTAGGTGGTGCAGTGACGGCACATAGATCACAAGGGCTCGCCGACACGCGACAGCACGTGCTCCCTTTTCTCTCTATCCACCGCCAGCGCCGTCCCCCGTGCCACCACGTGCCTCTGCACTTAGGGTCGAACTTCATGAGCTTTCCACCCACCACAAACGACAAACCACTCGAGTGGATCCCCCGTATGCGTGCCGTAACCCTTCTTCCACCCATTACCGTCGACCTATTCATGCTCAACGCAACGGATCTCCGAAATGTGTTCCCGAATTCGGGAAACCAGGCACTGGGAACATCCGCGTGAAAAATAACGTATCGTCTTTATACGATAAAAGAGACGGCGAGATGTTTTAAATTTCCCGAATGATCGAACGCCGTCGAGAATCGTTCTGAAATCGAGCCATTAATTACGATCGACGCACCCCCGCGTAAGATTGATATTCAAATCAGCGCGAGGGAACGTGGATCCCCGGCGACCCCAAGCCGAGGAGTCTGCGAGGATCTCCTACGTCCGAAGGTGGTGATACGGCGGTGAACAAGGGTGGGCGGGTTGCCTCCAGGGGGTTTAACCCGGGGGTTGGTGCATATTTCACGGTCGGTGGTCCCATCTCTCGGAGACGATCTGAACCAGCGCGGATACATCATCGCGTGACGCCACGTAATAAGCTTCTTGGGCCACGGCGACCGCCTTTCAAAACCCTCTTTATTTATTCATCTCACCTCGCGCGCTGCCTCTGTCACGCCAACCCCCTTACAAACACCGCCTCGTCCTCTACAGTCGAGTACCGAGTACGTACGGATGGACTCAGCTCTGCACAATCACATATTAATTCGTCTTAATTAGGAAAATAGACGAAAGAGTTCTCTAAACGTAAGAGAAGAATGTAAATCGGTTCTCTTTCTCGTCGCATCCTTTTTAGAGTAATTTTTGCACTTGGTGTTGCGTAAAATGCCCTCGTCCCGGGCGCGATATATTAGCTGTTCGCAAATTACGCTTGTTATTTCGCGGGAATGCAAGCGGGGATTCGTGCGCGGCTGTTGGCAGGAATAATTACCAGTCGGTCGAACGAAGAAAGCATCGATCAGCCGGAGGCTGGCTGGCATCGCGAGTCCCATTCCTCGAATAGCGTCTAATCCATCAGCGAATTCGCGTATCGCTTACCGGTGCGACTCTTTCTCTTTTTCTCGCGCCACTTCGTCGCCAGATGTTGCGACGTAAGTACGTCGACGACGGATCTCGCGAAAACCAACACCGGAAAGCCTACTTTTCACCCTCCAGCGTCGCGCCACCCTAAGATTCTCGGAACCGGTCTATTGCGATACTTTGTTTTTGTTCTTAGCAGTTTAAATATTCCGAATCCGAATTAGTGTCTGTAACAGGATTATTTAAACGATTTTACAAAACGTCAGCTCGTCGCAGAAAATTAAGTGAGACGTTTTGAAAGGTTCGAAGTTCGTGTCTCTATTGTTCGTAGCCGAGAACGTCGCCTGTGATAACAATTGGAAGTATGGACAGTAACAGGCGTCGGGATTAATGGGTAGAAAAGAAGGTATTTCTGTGGCGGGCAAGAAATATCGTCGGGCGGGCCAGCCCGTTAAAGATAATAATAATCTTACGAGCGCGAATCCTCCGTGGCCCGCGTGTGTTACGCGCGTGCGACCCGTTGTCGACACACGTACTTGACTCCTCTCGTGCAACGCGGGCCGGCAGAAAGGCTATTTGTCGGATGACAAACGAGCGGCGGGCTACGTGGGTGGCTTCGCATCGCGCGGCAAATGGTGAGCACCGCTCCGTGTCGCCGCGTATACTCGTCGTCGTTCGATTTTCGGAATAAACCGGAATCTATCTCCTCCCGCTCCTTACCCTCCCGGTTTCGCGATCGGATAAGATAGCGTGCACGGATTTATAATATATACGCGAATCATTCGGTGATTTGTGGTTGCGCGCTTCGCCGGCAAACATTCGCAGAGGAAACTGAAAATTTGATTTCTGATCTTGATTTCTGTTTGCATCTCGATGATTCGGGAGATGGGGACGAGCCGTGGAAATGCCCGCTTTGTCCCGGTCAGATATTTATCTCGCGTAGGCATGTGCAGGAAAGTGGTTGACAGATGACTGGGGTAGATTGGAATCGTCTCGGACACGCAGGTATTTCTGGCCGAGTTAATTCGCGGCCGTGGGGTCATTAAATGGAAGCAGCAGCGATTGTTAGACTCGGCTGGCTGCTCGCTTTGCCCGTTGGCGCCGGTGTAACGAGATTCTTAATAAAACGTCTGTTTATCGGAAAGATACGCGAGGCAGATAAGACTAAAAGTTTAAAATAACGCGATTCATGGGAAAAATCCGATGTGGCCCTAAATCTTTAGGAACGAATCACCGTCGAAGACGCAGTTACAGCTGCGTCGCTATCGTAGATCAGCGCAGGTATCATAGCTCAGAGGACACGTATCGCAGGCCACGTAGAGAGCAGTGGATGCATTTCGGTGGCCGGTAACGCTTGGCGCGCGCACACACGCCTACGCGGGAGAGTCGCGTAAGTGCGTGTATGTGTGGCCGGGAGGCACATAATGTCTAATGGGGGTGATTGTGCTCGCGCTCCGTGACGGATCAATCTGCCACCCCCTTCGACCCCCGGTTCTCTGCTTCGAGGAGAGGCCAAGGGAGGGCGGCGTACGGAGAGAAACGGTAGAGAGGAACGGAGACAGGGTCGAACCCTTGGTCCCACCGAAACCCGAACACGGACCCGCGTGGATAACGCGACTATTCGTCATACCTACGAACCTAGGGCCGGGATCAGACGCTGCGGAAGCGTTATTAATCGACTCGCGTTCACCATCGAAGTCACCGTGCAATTTGCCTCCCTCGGACACGCTGGTTATTGCATCAGAGAGTCTTTTCGCAGCCTGATCCTCCGGTAATTAACCCGGTTACGCCGCGTTTCATCCCGCTAAGACTCCTTTTCGGTGGTGAGTGATCTATTGAACGACCAGAAGTTATTGGTCAGATATGAAAAAATAACACGAAGCTCCAACTGCTGTTTTAATTTTCAATAATTCTTATTACTGCGTGGATCGAAAACTTTTTATCGCGGTTAGTACCGTACGTCCGAACCGGCTATAAATATCGGGTCGATTATCGGCATTAAAATACGCAACGCCCGGGGGGAAAAAGTTATTTTAATTACCGGGGCCAATCCGGCGGGAAACTCGGAGCGCGGTGACTTTCTGGACACCCAACTGGTCGACCAGGAAACGCAATATTTCAGAACGCACGTAGAAACATTTATAAGCGTATCTGCGTAACCTGTTTCTCCGTACGGTTCTGCTGGCTCCGCTTCTGGATGCGGGTTATGCGCTCGGAGGTAACGAGGCGATCTCTCATATCGTGCCGCCCACGTGCGACACGTTCAGGCAAACACTGGACAGCGTAACTACGAGATCACGGGACGAGAGCTTTGATCGTTTCCAATCCTCGTCCCGCAGGATCTATTTAACAAGTGTGCGTAGAGATCTTTCAGTGAGTTTCTTACATTTTGCCGTCGTGCTCAGCCGTATAATTATTTGAACGATAGCCGTATGCACGTGTTATTCCCTGATTGGAAGGCGTCAGTATCCAGGTTGAACAATCGATACGCTGTTTAAGTGAAATACGGCATAATAAACGAAACGATCGTACAGTATTCTGCCCTTTGCAACGCGTGGCTGTTATGAAACTACCAAGTCTATTCCGTAGTCTATAACGTATCTAATTATGCCACTCTCAGGCGATTTGACCGCGTGAAGAATTTTATGATCTTTTTCGTTCGCGCTCTATCCGACCGTTCCTGTAGCGCATATCAATATTGTTACGGTATTATAAATAATCGAAATATCGTTAGAAACCGACTCTAAATCAGCCGTATCTAAATCTGTTTCACCTTTAACTCCAGCACACGTTGCCCACAACCCAGATACTTCTCGGCTGACTCGCAATATTTATCCAACGTTCAAGTGCACCCGCGTTGCACACGTTTTGCACTATCTATATATCTAATACCACATTCTTCCCCAGTTTACGCATAACTTTCTAAGCGATCAGTGAAAGGACAGGATCGCTTTACCATTGAAACACCATGCGGCGCAGAAGGTTAAATGATAAATCGACCGCGATTACGCTTAGAACAGATATTCATCAAACCGTTCTAATTAATTTTATTAATGATTCGTGGATCTGTGAGAGTCTTTCGATCCGTCTTCCTCACCGCCTTCCCATTGTCGACTTTCGATGTAACGTACCGAGAGAGCATTAACGATTATTAATCGTCGAGATAACCAATTGTAGGATTCGTTTAAAAATTCGCGATCTCCACGATGAACTCGTGGAACGAACTCGGTTTCGTTCTTACCTACTGCGGCTGGCTGTGACAAAAGCCGACCGAGTACTCCGGCACAGATGGCAGTAGAATGTCCTCGCTAAAGTCGAACAAAACGTTCAAACGTCTAATTATAAGCGTTACCTTTGATTTCTGAAAAATCTGTAGCCATAACGTACTCCTCGATTCCTCTGAATCATTCATGTTCGAACATCATTGAAAATGAGCAAGTTCTAATTTTCATTCCCGAGGGATGCCGAGAAAATCGAGTACCTTTTTTATTAATCGCTGCTACATGTACAGTGATAAACGGTGAACAAGGTTGCCAGAGATTTGCGATATACTCGGATAAAGTGGAAAATCGGTCGACCTGCTCGTTTTTTAGTTCATCCAGAGCAGCAGAGCCGGCCACTAATAGCAAAGATTAGTTATCGTGGCTCGCGATCTTAATAGACGCTATCGTTTCAGGATATGGGCGTCGCGCGTCGAATCTGGGGCGTATTATTTATTCTTCGCTTCGAAATAACTACCGCAGACCACTAGCAGTAAAGGTCTCTACGACCGTTCCTATATTTGCCATCGATCATAAAATCGTCGAATGATCAGTCCGTAATTGTAAACGAAAGAGAAACCCATACGTTTTCTCTCGGTTCCAAGGATACGGCTTGGAGGACGGAAAAGATTCAGGTCGAGTTCGATCACCATAGGTCGTTTTTACACTCGAGTTTCATCGGCTTAAACGTCGAAATATGCGTTCATCTTTCGATATTCTGAATCACATCCCGTGCATTCTCGACGTACTCATGAATGTACGAGTCTAATTATAACTACTAACGTAATTGTATTCAAGTTTTTGTACAGCCTCGAATCGACTCCGAGGTGGGTTAGCTTTTTGCGTAACGCAGAAAGTCCTGCGTCGCGTATCCCGTGCGGTCGTGTCGGATATAATTGACCCGGGGACCGTTTTGGTCCGCGGGTTATATTATAAATGCGCGGTGCTACCAATCGAGTATATATCCGGCGTGGCGGGTAGTTAAGAAGTGGCTGGAACCTGGACGTGACGCGTTATGGCTTTAACCGCAACAACGCGCCTCCGACCGCAGGAACCCTTTACTTTGCTCTTTACTCCTGCTGGCCCTCGCGGTTCCCTTTCTTTCACTGCTCTCGCTCCGCCGCTGCTGCCGCTGCCTCGCCCATAATTACTCTCCGCGATGATACCAATGGTATCGATCATCATCCGGCTACCCTCCGATTCCTCCACGAACGCCCATAATCCCCATTAGCCGGCGTAATTACACCCGGTGGTATTATGCCGATGCAACGCTATAGTTTCTACGAACGTTTCCACTCCACCATTTTTGCTTCCGTTCGATCTTTTAAAATTCTGCGACACGGAGTCATAGGGCAGCGATCATTAACTTCCTGTGATCGCAAAGGCGGTAATTATTATTTGTACAAGGATTTGATGTCGAAGAAGATCCACGGTAGTGTCGGGGGGGCGTCTGGGGACAAGTCTCACGGAGGAACGTTACGTCGCGCGAAAGCAGCATCGCCCTCGTTGTAAATCACGCACGCACCGGAGGCGTGGATTTATTTTCGAGTCCATTTCGCGTGGCATCGGGCTCACAGAGGATGAGTCATGGCGGTATTGTTCGAGGAGATACGACACAAATCATTTCCTGCCGTATCCCTATCTATCTGGCTCCACGTCTCTCGGTATGCGTGCACTGTGCGCGGAGGAGCAGCGAATCCGTGCAACCGCGCACAGCCACGCATCTCACGCTCGAACGCGTGCGTCGTCTAGCGTGCGGGACGCGTGCACGCGACAACGTCTCGCGGAATGCCGGTTTTTGTCCGATACGGGGGACGCGTGCCGCGACACCTGTTTGTCCCTTCGAATCCCCATCGATCAATCGACCTAACGACGGTAATTAAAATACATACGATTTCCTTTGGACAGAGACGTGTAAAAACGTCTTACATTAAACGGAGTAATGGCTCGATGCCTGAGTCGGATTCCAGCGTGATGTTCAGGAATCGAGATAATCGGTGCGACAAAAAAGGCTTGATACATCTTCATAGAAAACGTCGGCAAAAAGAGAACCGACGGGGCTAAAACGATTCGCTTAATGGATGCGGGTAATCACGGAAACAGGACCCATCCACTGGTACGAATATTTCCAAGGGATCGCGCCGTTCTTGTACCTGTTAATTCGTCGCCATCAGCTGGGCGGATACCGAACGATACATTTCGCGAGCGTGGCCGTGTCTCGATTCTATTAATTCAATTATATAGAGGAAACGCGGGCCGATAACGGGGCCTCAATAACGAATCGTTTCCTCCGCGAGCGATCGTCCTCCCACGGGGACATTAATTACGCCGGCACCGATCGTTGCTATCGGTCAATTTGTATCGGCGCCCAGAGAAACGCCAGTTCTCCGGAACGGACACGCTACGTTTCGTCCTGATCGCATCGCATTCCTGCGGGACACGCGTAAAAGACCGTCTGGGAACACGCGTCATTGCTCGCCTTTATGAAGTTATAAAATGCTCGCTGTTCCTACGTTCGCGCCGAGAAAACTGCGAAATTTATGAAATTCCACGACGCTCGTAAATAACGCGCAAACGATCAGAGGACGTCTGTTAATCGTTTTGCACCGTCCATCGGAAACGATAATCCGACTGGTAGATATGATACCGAATTAATAACGCGTTTACAAGAATTTGTAGCTCGAATCCGACTCGTTCCCATTTCAACGACGCTCGCGCGTATTTCGTTCAGCTGGTATTAAAAGCCGTTGCCAATTAAAAAGCGACCGAGTCGACGAGACGAATGACAATAGGGATCCTCGTTACGCGCGTCTCCGAAGCGAGCGTACATCTCCTGGCGGGAGACATTGCCGGAGGATCACGGTGTTCCATATAAATAACTACCGGTGGAGCGGTGTCTAGCAGCGAGCGTAATGACATGATTGCATACCTTCCTTCCACGCACGCTCCTTCCATGTTTTCATCTACGTACGTACGTACGTACGTACGTACACCGTTCTTCTACGCGTAGCAGAGGGTGGAGGAGGAAGGTGGACAGAGAAGGACAACGCGGGGGCCTTTCCCTAATAAGATACTGGCACGTACACGCGAGCATGCGGTGCGGTCACTACCAGGGAGCAGGCATACCGATACAGAACTTTGTGCACCGGGTATAACCGCGAATAAATCCTCTAATCTAATTGATACGGCCGACGGTATGCAGGCTCGCCGCGCGCGGTACACGCTAAAACGGTCGTTGTTAAGTAGCCTGGGTCGGGTAGATAGCGCTACACCCGGTTGCCGTTTCGCTGAAGGAAAAACGATGCCGAGGTGGGATCGCATTAGAGAACGAACAAGAACGAGAAGAGGCAGAAGCGAAGAAGTCCTCTCCGCGATCCGCCGGGATGAGGAATGTTCCTCGCGCGGAGAGAGACGGAAGAAGAAGGCTGTCGCGATCGACGGGTGGATCGGTTTTTGAAGTACTTCCGCTGGGAGTGCCCGCGCTGGTATCTCGATCGGCTGATAGCCTCATTAAATGTCTTCATTACGGATCGCGCCTCTTGTATATAGCTCAGATAGAGCGGAGAACGGGACCGGGTGTTTATTTCGACGTAATTAGTTCTCCTTTTGTTCGTCGGATCCGAAGTTCGTGTCGAAGGAGGATCGCCGGATTCTTCCGCGCATTCCCGATTCTCGCAGCTTTTTCAGAGGCTCCCGATAAATTAACCGCGGGACGTGGAATATTGAATACCATCGATACGGGGAAACCGGTTCGCTTCGCGAAACGATTCGCGTCTCCTGATATCGTCCCTGGAACCCAGGCATCACCACCAAACGCAATATCTGTAACCGTTGCGTAACGTCGCGCGTTACGTATGCGAACGGCAGGTTATCTTTATGGCGACGCTGGACCGTTTCTTCGTTCCGATCTCGTTTCCCTCGCCATTCGTCCGACTCCACGTTACGCGTTCTCGTTCGTCTCGAGTTTGCGAAAAATCGCGAACGCTCCCATTAACAGCGAGCAACAAATTTTCGAGGCAACGTTTATACCCGCCGTGGACGAGTAATTATCCCTACTCTGGCGATGGCCGAGGAATCTGACCTTCGCGTTACGTCAGTGAGAGCATCGTCGTGCGATCCGTCTCACCCTTTCGTATCGGGCGATTCACGGTTTTTCGATCGGCCGCGTTTTCATCGTAAGTTTCTGGGATCATTACCAAGAAAACTCGAGGCAGGGCAAGAAAACGGGGTGAGAGGGAGGTTAAAGCCTTGGCAAAGAGAGCCGGAGGAGAGTAGAAGGAAGGGCCCCCCACGAGCCACGAGCAGGCCCAGCTCTCCGTGTGGTCTCCGCTACGCCTCGCGGCGACCTCATCCCTTCTGCTCGCCACGACCATCCTCCTTTCCCGTGGCCCTCTTCATCTCGCAGGTCCCGCTCTCTCTCTCTCTCTCTCTCTCTCTCTCTCTCTCTCTCTCTCTCTCCTCTCCTCGGCAGACATAAATCTCGGTAGGTTGCATTTATACTTAATGTTGCCAATATCCCGCTTGATCTCCTCCTCCGCAACCCCCTTCGTCCTCGCCTGTCCTCCTTACTCCCGCGGCTTGCACGCCGGTTTCTTTATTAGCCGAGATGAGACCCACCACCCGGCGCAGAGTATACGACACGCTGCTCTTCAGGTTCACCCGGTCAACCCTGGCCAGGGTGAATTTATCGTCCCCCTGGTAATGGATAGCCACGACGCCGTACGTCATCGACGTCTCGTGTAAGATGGTTGAGCCGCGCGCGGCCTGAAATTCCATCGAGTCCCGTCGTCCTCGTAACGTCTCTGTTCGTTCTTACATGTAATTTTCCAAGAACAAACGTACATTAGCAGTCCGCGCCGGACATCGTTCTCCCAAACGTTTCCCACGAACAATTACCGCCGCGGTTCCACGGAATTCGGGCGGGAAGAAGAAAACGAATCATCGCTTCCATTCGAATTACGCGTGACCGTCGAATCGCCGCGGCGACGATTCAGGGATCGTCCCGTCTCGTGCGTTTACCGCGATCATGCCGATTCGAGCAGCAACGATGCATCGCGATCCCGTTTGCCGGAGGATCGAGCGCGGAGATCGCCCAAAGTGGACGAGCACGATCCGCGACGTGAAGGATGAAGCTACATCACTGCCAGGCCTCGGCACGAATCCTACACGGAACGGTCGGCAGTCGGCATGTTAGGCTTGCCCGTGACCTTGAACGACCCTACCCGCCACAAGCATATTTACTTATCGAACTTCCCTCTCGCCGGTGCATGCACGGTTCCTGGTCTAGAAATAGCCGTGCACCTGTTCGAGGATCAACGATACTGATCGATCGGTCACGGTTTCTATCATCAGAACAAAAGATAGTACGCTCCTTCCACGATTTCCGATCAAATTCGATGGAACCGACGACGAAGAGACGCCGCGGGTTTTTCGTTTTCCAAAAACAGCGAACTCGAGGGGGTGCCGAGGCGAATCTGAAACGGGGGTTTATCGCTCGGGTCTACGTTCGGGTCTCCACGGCCGTTTTTCTGTCAATCTCCGCGTGATCCCTGTAATTTCCTGTCTAGAAAACCACGCCGTGGCTTTAATGCTCCATTGTCTCAGCCGTCGTTCCCTCCCGCCCTCTTACGCTCTAAACTGCACACCGTACTACTCCCAGTTCGCTCCCACTATTTTAACTATGACGCGCAGTGGCTCTCATCCCGCCTCCGGTTCGAAAATTAACGTCCTGATCGCGCGAATATCGGAACAAATTGCGCGGCACCTCGGACGACCGGAAACACCTCCGATACTCCAAGGAGTTACGTGCCTTCCCGGCTCGAGCTTTTTTGCACGCGCTGACCTCGTTTCTCTGATGATCCTATCTTCATTTACTACGCAGTACGTTCCAGGAAACACTTTACGCCGCGACTGTGAGCGATAATTCCCTTGTCCGCAATCGTGGAGACACGAGTTACAAATCTCGTGTAGTGCGATGACGAACGATTGTTTTCCTCGCACAGATTAAATCTCCGTCGACCGAGGACTGGTAACTAATGATCTTCTAAGACGGTCGAAAACATCAGTCTTGAATATTCGAGCAGGGATGCGTTCGAAAACAGTGGCGAGTAAGTTGGTCGGGGCCTGGCGGTGGAGAACTCGGGAAAAGGAACACGAGGGGCATTGTGATGCGCGGAGATCGGTCACACGATAGACCCGGTCAAGGACGTGCTCCACGTCGGGTTCCCAAGCTACACACGCACGTCTCAACAGTCTGTACTCAATCTACTCCCATGCGTCACTGGAGGAATCCGTGCGAGGGGGAAATTAGTTCGTTAGGGTAATGAAAAGTGAAGTGGAATTATAATTAGAGAATTGTTTTAATAATCACCGCGGTTAAACTCGGTCTTCGAGCGTTCTTATTTCTCTAGGACACCGGGACTCGGTTACGCCGTTCGAGAACTGTGTCTGTAGGCTTTCAATTTTACATGTACGAGAAAAAGGCGTGCAAATATTTTTGAAAGCAAGAACTTGAATTATCATCGACAATGAAGGTCTACCATTTTCGTTGACGGTGTTTGCCTTCTATCAACCCGGATTCCTATTGGAAGCTGGCTGAAAATGGCTGGAACCGGTGCGGTTTGCGAAACCTCGACGAGATGCTATCGTCGGAGTCTGGTAAATCGGTGTCACTCGAACCGTGCTGCCATTCGATTCGCGTTGGCTTAATGCAATTAGATTGGGCTGGGTGGTGGTAGCACGCGCGCTCCGCAATCCATAGCGCGGTCAGGACGGTCGTGTTATGTACACTTTCGCTACACTACGCCGGCAACCTCATCTGACCTCCCCTGCACGCCCTCCCGTCTCTCTCGCTCTTCATTCCCCTCTGGCAACCACAGCGAGTTAATCGTGCTCTCGATTTGCCTTGGCGCATCATTTCTGATGCACTCAATGATTGTTTGTCGAGTACGATGCGCGAATATTCATTTTATGTAAAATTTCCTTAATCTCCTCCGCGTTCCTAACGTTTTACGTTACATTGCTTTCAGATTTCGAGCCCTGGCTGCGACTCTCCGTGCCTCCTGGGAACCCGAATAATGTCTCAACACCGGTGAGTGATTTACTGAAATGTTTACTCTTTACGTTCCGAATATCGTCAGATTCTGAGAGCAATTAAAGACTAGAAGTCGGTAGCGCGATAAAGGCGGTAGGTACAAGGTACCTCGCGAAGGCGCGTGCTCGTTAAGTCTCCGGAACGATGTCGTTTGTCACAATTTCACGTCGGATCGAATAAAGGGCGCAGCCTGGGTCGGCCCTACGGCCACAAAAATCCCTCGCGCACGAACTGCTCCCGGAAGTCTATCGCGTTCCACTCGAGGTCGAGCCGTGCAAGGCACAGGTGCATCTTTCTCTTTGCTACATTTACTCGCAACACCCTATCCCGTTCAAACAATTTCTCGCGTTTTACAAGATGCATATACTCAGATATATCTTAAAAAAAAGAATTATTCGACTCATTAGGAATTTAAAAGTCGACAGCATTTATCAAACGTTCTCGTATATCGGATTTGATATCTCGTTTCCTGTAATTTGACGTTGGTTAAAATCAGTGTACGCGTATCTCGCGGTTCCCATCGTGTAGTTTGGTCCCCCCATGAGAAACGTCGAGATCTTAGGGGAGCGCCCTCGAGGAAAGGGGAAGCCACGGCATTGAACCTCATTTACACCGTCGCTCGTTTCGTCCGAAATTCGTGCCGGCTCGAGGTGGAAACGGTTGTACAAACCGGAAAGGGCGGAGATTCTCTCTGAGAAGTAGGTCGAAGGTGTGGGGCCAAGGGTGACCGTCAGATTCCCTCCGAGGAAATTAAACATCGAAACAACTAAACGGTCACTTCCTATTTAGTACCGCGATCATCGGTACTCGGACTTCGCTTTTGGAGTTTAATCGCGGTCTCTTTCCCATTCTCTAACCGGGCATCGAGTACGAGGTGTTTCTTTATTAAAGTGTTTAATTTCGACTTTTTCTTCGGTTCGCGTCGTTGAATCATCACTTCCTTTTTGCTCGAAACAATTGCGAAAAGTAGGCGCGGGATTGCGCCTTTCCTTGGGAACGGGTTGCGAAATCGATGTCGCGCGATAGCACCTGCGTATGATCATAATGCCGATTACTGGCGACCGGGTTTTCGTTTCGTTCGCGCACACGCGCCAGGGAAAATCGTTACGAGAATCCCTTTTGTCTCCGCGTTAATGATCCACGGTTGCTCGGTTAAAAACTGAACCGTGTTCCTCGTGGTGGCACTGGATTTTGACCGAGCCGATCGTTAAACGGATTGATTCCGAGGGCCATTGTCTCGGCACTCGGTTGTGCAAGCCGCAGAAGATAAATCGAACTGGACGTTGCGCGTCTGCCCCGACCAATAAATCCATCTGGTGCTTGCGCAACAGGTGGATATCCTCTTCGTGGAGTTTCCATTTCTTTCGACAGACCTCCGCCTCGTTGCTCAACCCGGCTAATTAAATTGTTTTTATAAAATTAATACGAACGCGTTTACTACGAGCAGAGAATGAACAACGAATTTGACTCGTGAGTAATCCCAGCGGTGCGACGACGGTAGGAAAAAGTGAGGCGCTTTCGATGATCGCACGGCGGACTCGGTGCGAGCAAAACGAGCCGCCGCCATTCGAGGGGAACAATGGGTGCCGCGGGAGCGAATGCAAGGACGATCCCACGTAGTCGTCATCCCGTGTTTTCCCGGCGCGACGTCACGATTAGAGCAACGCGCGTTACGGCCGCGTTATGCCGCACTATAGTTATGCCATTTCTCTAACGATAAGCCTTATCTCCCGAGACCTATCGCCCCAAACTCGAGGGAAAAGTGTTGCGATACGAGGGCGCGATTAAACAAAACGATGCATGGAAGAAAAAAAACTCGATGTAGTTCTCAGTATTCTGAAAGCTTGCCGTGCTAAAAACGTTTTGAATAGATGACTAAGTGGGAATCGTCGAAACTGGCACGCGTCTGTTTGCGCAGTGTCTACCTATTCAACAAAAACAGCATCCATTTCTACTTGAAATTAGCCACGGACGTCGCTTGGAAATGGTCTTAATTGCGTGGCAAGGCTCCATCGGTTGCACCCACGATGCGTTATCCATGCAGATCGAATGCGAATTGTAACAGAGAACTGGATCGATTCGAGAGAACGAAGTGGGCCGATTCTGGCTGCCCTTTCTCCGCTCGCACTTTGATCCCATAAACTATTTATGCTAATGACAATGCTAATCGTGTGAAGTCAGCGCCCGAGACACCATCGTTGTCTCGGAGTCGGTGCACGAGATCTCGCCGGGCGAACAGGAGAAAAATCGCGAGAGGTACTGCCGTTATGCTAATGCACTCGTGGCATTAAATGGCGTGAAATTCGATTCGAAAAATGCCTCGTACGTTATCCGGCGCTTTGCGCCATTCGCGTTTCGATCGGTCCGACCGATTCTACTACGATCGTGTACTTCGTCGAACGAAACACGATTCAAAGGCCGACGGTACAATTCGAAATTTGTCATCAGACACGACGTTCGACCGGAGGGAATATGTATTTCAGCGAAACGATTGCCCCGGGGACGGGGAATACTCGCCGAGCGTAATTTCAGGCTGTTTTTACCGAGACTTCTGTCCGATTGGTCGTTTTTCCACTCAACTGAAAGCGGTATCCTTCATCATTAGTCGTACCCTGCTCCGCTAGATTGGACAAGCTAGTCGTAGCCGCTCGCGCCTCGCGATCCCGCCCAATCGCGAGCAAAAAGTGGATGAATTCACCACGTAACAACGTAACGACAACTATCCCGGCTGATGGTCGTCTCCCCGTGCGATTCCACGGAGGTGTCGCCATTAACCGTCCTTAGCCGGTCTCAACCACTTCAATGCGTCCATATTAAAGCTCCCCCTCGTTATTCACGAATGATCGATCGCCTTCGACTCCTCCGAGTTATTCGGTGCTAATTTCGGAAACGATTCGTCCCGATACACGAATCTCGGAAGTATGCAAAAAATTAATTAAGTATCGACGGGCTGTTAACGCGTCTCAAGATCGAGCTCGTAGGCAGTAACGCATATATTACGGTGTCTTATCGAACAGTATACTGACAGGGAACCAGCCGAACGGGGAATACTATCCAATTTGCCGCGATCGTCGCTCGTAAATCTTTTCCCGGGCCCTCGCATAAGTGCGCGCGCGCGGGCACTGCCAATTTCAGATACAGACGGTCTCGCGTTTCCACGAACCCGGGCATCTTCTCTCATTCAGAAATCGCGATGTGTTGCCTCCGCGCTGATCCGGAGAACGATTTCTCGGTCCGCGAACAGAAAAGTCATAGGTACCTACGGTCGACGGGCTGCACGACTCTGCGCCGCTTGCATCCCATTCCGAATAAATTATCGATACGTATACCCCAGACCGCGCTCGCCGGTGCACGCTCGCGACCGGGAGAACTTGTCGCCGGCGAAGTGCAACAAGCTGGCCCGCCCAATGAGACGGAAGCTGGCTTCCGTGACGAGCGTGACCCAGCTAGGAAAACCTCATTAAAATAGTCTACGGTTCTTCCCTCTCTTCCGAACCGAACACAATTATTCTTTCACAATTTTTCTTACACGTATTTTAAATAAGTTTTCTTCGACTCGTTTATACTTTTATTCTTTTTTTTTTTTTTTACCTTTCCCGTTTTTTTCTTGTTTGTCCTTTTCGACGTTGGGAAGAAATTAGCATGTTACCAAGTGATAAACGAATCAGCAGGAGCTTATGCTAATTTATTTTTTTAAATACACC